>NW_021168945.1:0-8542 GCF_002162155.2 Triticum dicoccoides
CCTCATCAGCGCGCTCCCCGACGACATGCTGCTGCAGATCCTTGTGCATCTGAGCTGCGCTCACGCCGCCGCACGAACCGGCGTCCTCTCGCGCCGGTGGCACGGCCTCTGGGCCCACCTCCCCGGTCTCACCTTCCGTGACGTCCCGGCCGGCGTGGTCAAAGCGGCGCTCGGCCGTTTCCCTCGCCCTACAGCTGTGTCCCATCTCGACGTCCGTCTCGCGAGGAGTGTGTTGGAGGCGTCGCGCAAGCTCGACGACACCCACGCCAAGGCGCTGCTGCGCGCTGCCGAGCGGCTCTCACCCGAGAAGCTGGTCTTCATCCTCCCGCGGGGAACCGTGTTCAAGCCAGGCCGTCCCGTCAGCATTGTCATGCCTTGCTTCCGCCGCGCCACCTCCATTGAGTTGGACACGGGTGTCCTTAGTGTCAAGCCGCCGCAGGCGGGCAGCGAGCTCCCTGCGCTTGAGAGGCTGTCTCTCTCCGGCAACATCGTCGACATCGGCGCCTTCCTCCACCGCTGCCCGCGGTTGCGTGTGCTCAAGGTCACCTTCCGTAAGGTCGAGGCCGGCTTGCTCGAAGCCACGCTCACCGTACTCGAGACGGCCGTGCCGCTCCGCCTCACGGTGTCCCTTCTTGGCATGGAATGCGACAGACTTAATACTTGGATGCATGGTGTTGACGGCGGTCGTGTTGCCTCCCTTCTCTGCGGCGCAGCGAGGGTCTCTCCGCAGGAACTTGTCTTCACTAACAACAACTCCTTCGAAAACATTGATGCCACCCTGCCCTTCTTTCGGTGTGCCACGTCGATCAAGATGAAGTCGCACACATTCTGTTTCACACAGCTACCGGCCGGAGAGTTCTCTGCTCTCGAGAGGCTATGCCTCGAGGGCTGTACCATCGTCAACCTTGTCACAATGGTCACCCTCTGCCCGCGCCTACGCGTGCTCAAGGTGATGGCGGATAGGTCCGCACATGATATTACTATTAACTCGGAGTCACTGCTGGAGCTTGATCTTTGTGCCTATGGACACATATGTCAAGGAATTCAAATTGTGACCCCGCTACTTTGCCCATGGTTTTGCTTGGCTTTGCCCATGTGCACGCCGAAGAGGAGCAGAATGCTCGACGAACGGCAGACGACGTAAGAGGCGAGAGTGAATGCTACGTTTCTTTTAGTTTTTTTCTTAATTTTCCATGTATGCAGATAGCAGCCAATTAATAGAAGCTATAACTACTAAAGTAACAGCAGCCTGTTGGTACTCTTTTATGACACCATGGAAATGATCCCCACTGCAAATCTGTTCATATATGAGCTCTTTTTTGCGCGGAATTCGGCAGCACAGATAGTGCAAAAAAAGATGGTGCAGATCTTTTCCAAGTTCGCTTATTGTACTTTCCATTGACCAAGTTTGGAGATATACATAGCTGCTGGACTGAAGAAGTAGCGTCTGGACTGAAGGAGGAGACAGTACTTGCATAAGTTTATATTTTGCACTCCAGAATTTCATGTATGTTTCAGTTTCATAAAACAAAACATACCAGTTAAGTGAGCTTTTTTATTCAAAAGTAAGTATGAAAGCTGAACGAGTAACTCGATGTACCCGGATAAGAAAATCAGAGACTCATTGTGTTCATGATGTTCAGTCTGTACTATCGCGCAGCAAATCCATCAACCGGGAAAATACTGGTAATTTGTTGGCATGGTTTACGAATCATTATAGTACAAGAGCATATATCAGTCATTAAGTTATGCACGATATCTTTAAAAACTGTAGCACGATATTGTTTTCCATAGTAATATCCTAATATTACAACCACCCCGAAAATCATAAGATGTATAGGTTTTTGTACTAAATCAAAGGTGCTTTTGTTTGATAAAGTTTTGCAATAATATATTAACATATATAGTACTCCCTCCGTCCCATATTTACTATCGCTCAAACGGATGTATCTAATACAAAAATACATCTAGATACATCCGTTTCGGCTAAAATTAATATGGATAGAGGGTGTACGAAATAAATATCAGTAGAAGAACCATGGTGAAATATGTATTTTTCTGTAAAGTTGATGTCTAATATGCGGGGAAGGATGGAGTATTTGTTTCCCAAAAAATTAGTACAGACATTAATAAAAATGTGTTTCTTTCTATGCAACTTATTTATATAATCAGTGCACCTACTAGGAAAGTGAACAAATTTAGGAACATATTGAAAAGTCTAAGAAATTTGAACGTCTTCACCTTGGCGCATGTAGAAGGAAATATTATGGTTTTAGCATGTGATTTTGTCACATTTTTTTCGAAAAGGGGGGACTCCCCGGCCTCTGCATCAGAAAGATGCATACGGCCACATTTATATAAAAATAAATAAGTTCAACAGAGTCTAGTGGTCTGCTCGAAAAAGAGCTGGCTCACAAAGAGCAACAAAAGCAAAAAAGGCCCAAAAGCCACAACCGGCTGGCAAAAGATTAATAGGTAAACTAGTCACCTATCCTATTATATGACCGTCATCCAAACCGGTTGAAGATATCCCGTGCTACCATCTCCCACCGGAGAGATCCAGTAACCAAACGCTCCCTGGCCTCCATCGGAGTGAGTAAGGACCACATACGGATTAGCGCAGTAGCCGGAATAAAACCTGCAAAAAATGAATAGTTGTTGTTCTGTTAAAAGCCAAATCATTTCTGCAGTTCCAAATTGCCCATAACAACGCACACGCTCCTACTCGAATTTGTCTAGCTGTTTCGGACTCTATCCCAACCAGCCACGTTCCAAATAACGACCTGACCGAATGCGGAGGAGGAATGTTAAAGGCAACTTGCACCGAACGCCATAAGACCTTTGCCAACGGGCAATCAAAGAAGATTGATATTTGCATCCCGATCACAGAAACTACACCTAGTAGATCCTGTCCAGTTTCGCTTAACCAGATTATTTTGTCACATGTAGAACGAAATATGAGTGTTTTCTTTGGTGCCAACTATATCTAGAAAATGTTTTCCAAAAGTGTTTTTATTAGTGTACTATCCAAAAAACTAGCCCGCGCAAACGCACGGGTTGATGACTAGTTTAACTCTCTAATCAGATACGGTATCCTCTAGAAGTTTCCTAGAAATGGCAGCACAGCCAGCCCTGTCGCATATGGCGCTGTTTTTTTTTACAACTGGGCTACTTTTCTGTGCATGATAAGGGAAAAAACATTGCAAGGCAAAAGGGAAGTTGTGAGGAGATGCTGGGCTACGCCACCCAAGCCGCTCAACGGCGCAGAACGGGTGCACGCGAAGGCGCTGTTGATTACATTGATGCTCGTTAGTCATCACTGTTGCGTGCCCTTCATGAAGTTCGAGTTATCCCCATATATGCTCTTGATCCAGCGACGACATCATCGGGCAGCTGCCACGTCAGGGTCCATCATGGCATCGTCCACCGAGGATTGGCTGAACCTGAACAGGCCATCGATCGCACCCAGTGATGCTCGTGACACATCACCGCCGGCCACCCCCGCATCCAAGGCATCCAGGTAGAACCGCTCATAGTTCAGCGAGAAGGTGTACGACCAGTTGAACACCTTGCCATCCCCATGGTTGCCGGCATGGAACCCGATAGTAGACACCAACGTCGAGTACGTGAAGTTGAGTGTCGTAGAGGCCAACCACCCCGCAAACACGGTCACATTTAATCACCCGGTCGATGCTCGTCCCCATCCGCGGCGATGCATGGCGTCCTCCAGTCTCGAGGCTCTTCTTGGAGTGTAGACACGACGTTGACCCTTGGCAGTAGGATTAGAGGATCCTTCCTACGGAGCTCGCCTCCGCAAGGTCCCGCACTCAAGCTCGACCATTACCGACGTAGACCTTGGCATAATGAGTCTCTCTCTCTCTCTCTCTCTCTCTCTCTTTCTCTGCCTCGGTATGGCTACTACTTACTGGAGGGCCATCGTTAGGCTCTCAAGGAAGCCGTAGGGCATGCCACCTTGCGAAGACTCGCACGGACGCAAGCTCGCCACCACCGGCACGCATACAAGCTTGCCATGTTGTCCTTGATGTGGGAACCACCGCGCCCGCCACTTCAGTTGATGTTTTTTTGCAACATGGCCTAAGTTGCACAAATGTTTTGCGACAACACATTTGTTGCAAAAAAAGAATCTGCAACAATGCCTGTGTTGCAAAAAAAATATAAAATCCCAGCATGACCTTTGTTGCAGTGGTAAAGGCGTGCTCGGCCAGTTGATGCGCCAGATCTAATGGCTCGCGACCCGGCCGATCTTTAAAAAATATCAGCCGGCTGACGCGTAGGGAGCCATTAATAAGAAATGGGGATGGGGGAATCAGGGCTAGTTATGCAATATGAGTACATGTGCTACTACGCCTTAGCATTTGTTCGTTCGTCCAGTCTTGCGCTCAAGTTTGTAGATGCTTGTACCTACCGTGTATTTGAACAGCCAAGCATCGTCATGTTGGCGTGAAGTGGACCAGGCCAGCTCACGGCTTGATTTCGGACGTACTCCGTACATAGCACTGGATGCTTAAATCTCTACTCCTAATGTCTCAGTTGGTAGGTCGCATTCCGGGTTTTATTTTTGTCCCACCTCACCCGGTTTTTTTTGGTACCTATTTTGGTACCTCCTCCCACCTCATGCTAACCCGCCACTAGCCGAAAAAACCACGTACCGAATCCTCCACCAGCCCCTGCGCTCTTCAGGACGAAGAAGAATAACCAGCGATAAAAAAACCTACGAAAAATAACCAGCGAAAAAAAACCCCGCACGTACGAGCGACGTCGCATGCCCTCGAGCGAGAACGGCTCGCACGCTAGACTCCCTGCCCTCGTTCGTCGCCGCCTTCATCCCTTCGCCGCCGCCGCCCTTCATCCCTTCGCCGCCGCACTCGTCTCACATCAAAGGCGCCCCACTCTCGGGAGAGGATGAGCTGATCTCCATGGCCAGATGAGGGAGGAATACGGGTGACGGGATGATTTGGATCTCAAGGTGGGGAGGCCAACGTAGCCGCCCCTAGCGCGTCGAGCGAAAGCGAAGGATTTGGATCTCATGGATTTGGCTGCATCAACCAGCAGAGGACTGCCGCCAGCTCGCCTCCTCCACCACGAAGCAACCTCCTTCCACCCGGTAGCCGCCGCCCAAAACCCTAGCAATCGAGCCCCACCCATGGCGCCCTAGGTCAGATCCCCTTCCTTCTTCTTCTTCCTCTGGTTTTCTTCCTTGTTCCTGTGATGCGTGAGTGAGTGAGTGATGTGCAGGCGGCTTCTTCTTCCTCTGACCCCTGCATGTCTCTCTCTTCACTTGTCTATAGGTGGTACAGCGGCCAGAGGAGAGGAGAGGAGAGGAGGTGGAGCAGCCATCGCCTGGACGTGAGGTGAGCTTCCCCCATCCAATCTTATCTAACCCCACCCCCAGGTGGCTCACAATATCTATCACCTGCAGCAGCATCTTGTGCATGCATCCATTAGGACATGAGGTGCACACCATATTTTGGTTTAGTTTTTCCCTTCTTTATTATAATTATGCCAAGGACATCTTATGCCTTACAGTAGTATTCAGATTCTCAAGTTTGTTTATTTATTTTTAGTGCAATACTGCTCTCCTGTCTGCAGGAGATTGGAGGAAAAATATCAGAAATCGGAAACATGACATTTTGATTCAGTTCTGGATCATTTTCTTTTTTGGTTTAGTTTATATAAGTGGTTGTTGTTTTATGTTGCTGCTAGCCATCAGAAAACGAGTTCACAGTAGGTTTCCATCCTTACAATTCATTTTGTGTTGCTCTGAACTGAAAAAATAGAGGGGATATTGTTGTGCCTAGCGTGAAGTTCACAGTAGGTTTGGCATCAATCAAGCAAACTTTGTTACAATTTTTAGTGGATGTTGTATGTATTACATTTTTGCTTTTTCTAAAACCACATGTATCCTATAATCTGATTGCTTTTCTTTGTGTGAGCAGCAGTTTCTGAGCTTTCCCTCCACTATTTTTTTCCTCTCTCTCTCTTTCTCTCTCTCACTCAATCTCAACTTGGCAAGCGATGGCGGCGGTGAATCGGCAGCACGGGCGTCGAGCAGGACCATGGGGGAGCAGGGGAGGCCAGAGGCTGCTCACCATATACATCACCATCCATAGCCGCCCTCGTCCGCCAAGAAGCTGAGGAGGGAGGCTGACCTCCAGTGACCACTCTGCACCGCTCTGGACGACACCCTCCCCCACCAGGTTCAGCCTCCTAATTCGTTTTAATCATCCTAATTTTTTTTTCTTACCACAGTTAAGAAATACGATTCATGTTTGCTATTGCATTTGGAGCTCTATCCTTACAACTTATGGATGATATGAATACATCAAGGTGTTTTGGTTCTCCCCATTCTGTATGTTCGCAATGGAGTGTATATATTGTTGATTTATGTCATGGTGATTGATTTTGATTGCAAAGAGAAAGTGCAAAAGCTATGGGCAATCCTATATGACTGGCGCCATCAGTAAGGATTTCTTTTAAGCTAGCTTACTTTTGGGTCTAAGCCAAGTTTATTTCTTTCGCATATTTATTCACCTTATTGGGACGGTGGGGTTAATATATATACATCAACTTTGAGCATCGGCAATGCATGAAGCTTGCATCTTAGGCTGCAACATACTCTGCAATCCCCCTGTGAAACATACTTTTGTCACTATGCACATATGGTTATTCGAACGAATTGATTTTGATTAGACTATCTTTTTTCTAATTACTTGTTATATGATGTTCTTTACTATTCAGAGGTTGTTGAAGGGAGATGGGGCTCTTCAGGCCCCTTTGGTGCAAAAGCACAAGCAACAGCATCTACAGCTGACCACTCATAGCCTAGGATGTCCTGCAGATTTGATCTATTTTGGATAGAGCACATGGAATCAAACCACAGGTAATCAATTTGCTATATTCACGTGATTAGCTATAAGGAATTTATTACCTCTATTTTATTTGCAAGATACCCAAGCAGTGCGTACAAATTGTAGCGGTGTTTGTAGCTTATCATCAATCTGCCATTACTATTTGTGTGTATGTGTTCAAAACGACCACTCTAGGGATTCTTGATTTGCTCCTGGATGCACCGTTGGGTTTCTCGTGGCTTTGTTTCGTTTGAGTTCTGTTGTTCAAAACTGAATTTGTTGATGCTTAGAGTTTGGACTGGTCCATTTGATACGTCTGCACTCGTGATGCAGAACATTTTCCAACATAGTGTGGGTTCAGAAGTGAGGAAAACAATTGGCTTGCAGGGTTCAGGCTACTTTCTTGTGCTTGTTTTGCCTTGTGATTACTTGAAACTGCAACCTGCAGGTTGAATGGGCGCTTTATATTTTAGGGCGGAAGGCCGAAGCAAAGAAAGCTGCGGCTCTTGTATATCTTCAGATTTGCGGCTCTTTGAGCTGTGGTACATTTGATTCGAGACCCAGATGAGGTCGGTTAAATTAGGATTAAAGTCCGCACAATAACTAGGAACACTGAACAAGCAAGGCTATTCAGATGAAGTCTGCACTTAATACTATAGGTTTCCTTTTGGGCTCTTGTACAGCTTCGCTAGCATCATGAATTAATTGTGGGATATGATGCACAGTAGTAGCTTCTTCTGTTTATTTTGGAAATCTTAGTTTATAGGTTTCCTTTTCGTCTCTTGTACTAATGTTCAGGGTAATGGAAATCTTGTATGATAATCTGTACATAGTTGATACTAACAACAGAATGATGACATGTTTGTTTTTGGGCATAAAGTTATGTTCTGATCCTCTTGCATTTGGATTCCGGTCTTACCTTGACTATGCGGAAATGCTATTCTAGGTTGGTTTTACGTTTGTTATTGGAAGAGTGAGATGTCCATTGGTGGAGCCACGATGCAAGCATCCAAAACAGACATATTGTATACAAAGAATGGTCATGCTGCCAAGAGAAGTGAAGACATTGCCCATTTGTCCCCTGCTAAGCATCTATCAAGTTTGAGAGCTATTTGTTGTGCTACATATATATCTTTGCTACAAGTCTCGAGATTTACGTGGGTGGAGTATCAAAAAATTAGGGAACCAGTTTCTGACATAAACTCTCTGTAAAACACTGTATATTCACTATTCAGACATAGAAGCCTTGCTGTGGTAGAAATCACATCGATTAGAGATAAGGGAACTTCTTAATCATGCTTTAATTTCTTAAACAAACAAGTTTTCTTTTCTAATTTATATCCAACCATATTTAGTGGGTTTTAACTATAGTTAATTTCTGACAACCAGGCTGGTGTTACACTTTTGTTCATAATAGAAAAGGTTGTTGCTACATTTGCATCCAATCCAACAATGAATTAAAAGGCGTGCATGTTATTTGGTTATTGGCCTTTGTATTAAAAGAATCGTGTTTATGCATTTAAGAAAAGGATATGTGCATGGTACTGAACAATGAGAAAAACGCTGTCGACCATATCTCAAATCAAGTTATTTGGTGTATTTCAGGGTGGGCGTGTAACTAGAGAACAAAACACTATGGCGGCAAATGAGATTATCGAATCGAACTGATTGTA
>NW_021168946.1:0-1514 GCF_002162155.2 Triticum dicoccoides
CCTCTATTGCAAGCATCCGCAACTACAACAAAAGTATTAAGGTAAACCTAACCATAGCATGAAACATATGGATCCAAATCAGCCCCTTACGAAGCAACGCATAAACTAGGGTTTAAGCTTCTGCCACTCTAGCAACCCATCATCTACTTATTACTTCCCAATGCCTTCCTCTAGGCCCAAATAATGGTGAAGTGTAATGTAGTCGACGTTCACATAACACCACTAGAGGCTAGACAACATACATCTTATCAAAATATCAAACGAATACCAAATTCACATGACTACTAATAGCAAGACTTCTCCCTTGTCCTCAGGAACAAATGTAATTACTCACAAAGCATATTCATGCTCATAATCAGAGGGGTAATAATATGCATATAGGATCTGAACATATGATCTTCCACCAAACAAACCAACTAGCATCAACTACAAGGAGTAGTCAACACTACTAGCAACCTACTAGCACCAATCCCAGACTTTGAGACAAGAATTGGATACAAGAGATGAACTAAGGTTTGGAGATGTGATGGTGCTGGTGAAGATGTTGATGGTGATTTCCCTCTCCCGATGAGAGGAGCGTTGGTGATAACGATGGTGATGATTTCCCGCTCCCGGAGGGAAGTATCCCCGGCAGAACAGCTCTGCCGGAGCTCTAGATTGGTTCCGCCAAGGTTCCGCCTCGTGGCGGCGGAGTCTCGTCCCGAAAGGTTCCTTTTATTTTTTTTCTCATCGAAAGACCTCATATAGGAGAAGATGGGTGTCAGAGAGCCACCAGGGGGCCCACGAGGTAGGGGGCGCGCCCTAGGGGGGGCGCCCCCACCCTCGTGAGCAGGGTGTGGCCCCCCTGGCCTTCATCTTTGGCGAGGATTTTTCTTTATTTATTTTAAGATGTTCCGTGGAGTTTCAGGACATTTGGAGTTGCGCAGAATAGGCCTCTAATCACTAGTAGAAAAAGGACCTAATGTGAGACACAAAAGTCCCGGTTTGATTTCGATCCGGTACTAATGGTACCATTAATGCCGGTTCGAACGACTATGCATTAATGTCAGTTCGTATTGAACCTTTAGTACCGGTTCGTGCCATGAACCGGTACTAAAGGGGTGGTGGCAGGCTGGCGTCAGGCCGGGGCCCCACGATCACCTTTAGTATCAGTTCATGGCACAAACCGGTACTGTAGGGCTAACCTTTAGTACCGGTTCGTGGCATGAACCGGGACTAAAGGGGTCTGACCTATAGTCCCGGTTGGAGACACAAACCGGGACTATAAGGCAATTTTCAATCTCTACCCCCCCCCCTCAGTGTATCGCCATTTCAGTTTTGAAAAAATTAAAAGAAAATGATAAAAAACTTCAAAAAATAAAATCCTTCGAGAGGTACTTATATTACTACATCTACTAGTTAGGAAAATTTGAAAACTTAAATTTGGACATGTTTGGCAAAAAATGTAGGGAAAATGTAAAACGGCTATAACTTTTGCATACGATGTCGGAAAAAAATTATAATATATCAAAAAA
>NW_021168947.1:0-1300 GCF_002162155.2 Triticum dicoccoides
TCGACGGTGGCGTCTGGCTCCTGGACTCCAGTATCTGGTCGCGACAACCAGAACGAAAGAAAGGGGGAAAAGGGGGGAGAAAGCAACCGTGAGTACTCATCCAAAGTACTCGCAAGCAAGGAACTACACTACATATGCATGGGTATATGTTTAAGGAGGCCATATCAGTGGACTGAACTGCAGAATGCCAGAATAAGAGAGGGATAGCTAATCCTGTCGAAGACTACGCTTCTGGCAGCCTCCGTCTTGCATCAAGTATAAGAGAGTAGATTGAAGTCCTCCAAGTAGCATCTCCAAGTAGAATCTCCAAATAGCAACTCCAAGTAGCACCTCCAGTAGCATCGCATAGCATAATCCTACCCGGCGATCCTCTCCTCGTCGCCCTGCGGAAAAGCGATCACCGGGTTGTATCTGGCACTTGGAAGGGTGTGTTTTATTAAGTATCCGGCTCTAGTTGTCATAAGGTCAAGGTACAACTCCAAGTCGTCCTGTTACCGAAGATCACGGCTATTCGAATAGATTAACTTCCCTGCAGGGGTGCACCACATAACCCAACACGCTCGATCCCATTTGGCCGGACACACTTTCCTGGGTCATGCCCGGCCTCGGAAGATCAACACGTCGCAGCCCCACCTAGGCACAACAGAGAGGTCAGCACGCCGGTCTAAATCCTATGCGCGCAGGGGTCTGGGCCCATGGCCCATTGCACACCTGCACGTTGCGTACGCGGCCGGTGAGCAGACCTAGCAACCTCCATTACAAAGGAAGTTGCGTCAACGCAGTCCAACCCGGCGCGCGCCACTCAGTCGCTGACGTCAAGAAGGCTTTGGCTGATACCACGACGCCGGGATACCCATAACTACTCCCGTGTAGATGGTTAGTGCGTATAGGCCAGTAGCCAGACTCAGATCAAATACCAAGATCTCGTTAAGCGTGTTAAGTATCCGCGAATGCCGAACAGGGCCAGGCCCACCTCTCTCCTAGGCGGTCTCAACCTGCCCTGCCGCTCCGCCACAAAGTAACAGTCGGGGGCCGTCGGGAACCCAGGCCCACCTCTACCGGGATGGAGCCACCTGTCCTTTCAGCCCCCTCGTCAGAATCACTTGCGGGTACTCAATGAGCTGACCCGACTTTAGTCACCATCTGTATAGTATGTATGTATGTATAGTATATACCCATGATCACCTCCCAAGTGATCACGGCCCGATAGTATAGCAAGGCAGACTGACAAGAATGTAGGGCCAATGATGATAAACTAGCATCCTATACTAAGCATTTAGGATTGCAGGTAAGGTATCAA
>NW_021168948.1:0-1636 GCF_002162155.2 Triticum dicoccoides
AATAATTGTTATTTAGTGCCAAGTTTGAGCATGAACATTGTATCTGGATCTCGTTTAATACGAGATGGCTACTCATTTAAGTCTGAGAATAATGGTTGTTCGATTTATATGAGAGATATGTTTTATGGTCATGCTCCGATGGTCAATGGTTTATTCTTAATGAATCTCGAGCGTAATATTACACATGTTCATAGTGTAGATGCCAAAAGATTTAAAGTTGATAACGATAGTCCCACATACTTGTGGCACTGCCGCCTTGGTCACATTGGTGTCAAGCGCATGAAGAAGCTCCATGCCGATGGACTTTTAGAGTCTCTTGATTATGAATCGTTTGACACGTGCGAACCATGCCTTTTGGGCAAAATGACCAAGACTCCGTTCTCCGGAACAATGGAGCGAGCAACCAACTTGTTGGAGATCATACATACCGATGTGTGCGGTCCAATGAGCGTTGAGGCTCGCGGAGGATATCGTTATGTTCTCACTCTCACAGATGACTTGAGTAGATATGGGTATGTCTACTTAATGAAACACAAGTCTGAGACCTTTGAAAAGTTCAAGGAATTTCAGAATGAGGTGGAGAATCAACGTGACCGAAAGATAAAATTCTTACGATCAGATCGTGGAGGAGAATACTTAAGTCACGAATTTGGTACACACTTAAAGAAATGTGGAATCGTTTCACAGCTCATGCCGCCTGGAACACCTCAGCGAAACGGTGTGTCCGAACGTCGTAATCGCACTCTATTGGATATGGTACGGTCTATGATGTCTCTTACCGATTTACCGCTATCATTTTGGGGATACGCTCTAGAGACAGCTACATTCACTTTAAATAGGGCACCGTCTAAATCCGTTGAGACGACACCGTATGAATTATGGTTTGGAAAGAAACCTAAGCTGTCGTTTCTAAAAGTTTGGGGATGCGAAGCTTATGTCAAGAAACTTCAACCTGAAAAGCTCGAACCCAAGTCGGAAAAATGCGTATTCATAGGATACCCTAAGGAAACTATAGGGTATACCTTCTACTTAAGATCCGAAGGCAAGATCTTTGTTGCCAAGAACGGATGCTTTCTGGAAAAAGAGTTTCTCTCGAAAGAAGTAAGTGGGAGGAAAGTAGAACTCGATGAAGCACTACCTCTTGAGCGAGATAGTGACGCAGCACAGGAAACCGTTCCTGTGATGCCCACACCAACTGAAGAGGAAAACCATGATAATGATCAAGGTACTTCGGATCAAGTTACTGCTGAACTTCGTAGGTCCACAAGGACACGTTCCGCACCAGAGTGGTACGGCAACCCTGTCCTGGAAATCATGTTGTTAGACAACAATGAACCTTCGAACTATGAAGAAGCAATGGCGGGCCCGGATTCCAACAAATGGCTTGAAGCCATGAAATCCGAGATAGAATCCATGTATGAAAACAAAGTATGGACTTTGACAGACTTGCCCGATGATCGGCGAGCGATAGAAAACAAATGGATCTTTAAGAAGAAGACGGACGCGGATGGTAATGTTACCATCTATAAAGCTCGACTTGTCGCTAAGGGTTATCGATAGGTTCAAGGGATTGACTACGACGAGACATTCTCTCCCGTAGCGAAGCTAAAGTCCGTCCGAATCATGTTAGCAATTG
>NW_021168949.1:0-1177 GCF_002162155.2 Triticum dicoccoides
TTGTGTTGAGGCTACCGATGCTGACGATTGGCTAGTGGATCTGGGCAAGCATTTTGAATGCAGCAACGTCAGGCCTGAAGATTTCGTCAAGTTCGCTTCTTTCCAGCTCAAAGATCAGGCTGCAGAGTGGTTCCAGCAGTACAAGGATTCCAGAGGTGGACGTGTTATCACTTGGGACGATTTCCGTCAAGATTTCCGCGCTCATCACATCCCTCAAAGTGTGGTTGAGAGTAAGCGTCAGGAATTCCGCAATCTGAAGCAAGGCTCTTTGTCTGTCTATGACTACAACAAGCTGTTCCAGAAGCTCGCCCGTTTTGCCAAGCAGGATGTTCCTGATGAGAAGAGCATGATCTATCAGTTCAGGGGTGGTCTTCGTGAGGAAATTCAGCTCTCTCTTGTCCTCTTTGAGCCGTTGAGATACGATGAGTTCTACAACATGGCACTGAAGCAAGAAGCTGCTCAGATGAGATGTGATGCTTCCAGGAAGCGTGCCAGAGATGTTACTCCTTCTTCCTCTACTCAAGTGGTCAAGCAGCAGAAGTATTGGCTTCCTCCTCCTCCGTTTCGTCAGCCGTATCAGCAGAAGAGCAAAGGTGGCAGTGGTTTCTCCCACCCACCCAACCCAGGCTTTCAGAACAAGTCCTCGTCTCAAGTGCCAAGATCGAGTGCTCCGTATCACCGTCCGCTTTCAGAGGTCACCTGCAACAAGTGCCAATAGAAGGGTCACTATGCCAACAAGTGTACCAACCAGAGGCGTCTTCCTCCTCCTCCTCCTGTCAGATCGGCAAGTACAGCTGTGGTCAAGCATAATCCCAAGTACGCCAAGGTCAATTTGATGAATGCAGCCCAGGCAGAGGACTCGTCAGATGTGATCATGGGTAACCTTCTTGTTAATGATATTCCTGCAAAAGTTCTTTTTGACTCTGGTGCATCGCATTCCTTCATGTCATTTCCATTTGCATCGGAGAACAATTTTAGCACTAAGGCATTACCTAGAGCTATGCAAGTCGTCTCTCCAGCTAAGCGACTGAGTTCTAGTATGGAGGTGCCGGATATTTCAATCTTGATGGGTGATTTCAAGTTTCTTGCTTCTCCAATGGTTCTTGGAAACTCGGATATCGATCTTATTCTCGGGATGGACTGGCTCTCTAAGCATAAAGCTCGGCTTGATTGTGCA
>NW_021168950.1:0-788 GCF_002162155.2 Triticum dicoccoides
CGTCGCTACCGCGACGACGTCCGCCTCGACTCGCGTTTACGCTAAGACATGGTGGCTGTGGTGTCACGTGCTCGTCTCGGCGTCCGTCGTCGCTACCGCGACGACGTCCGCCTCGACTCGCGTTTCGCTAAGACAGGGTGGCAGTGGTGTCACGTGCTCGTCTCGGCGTCCGTCGTCGCTACCGCGACGACGTCCGCCTCGACTCGCGTTACGCTAAGACAAGGTGGCTGTGGTGTCACGTGCTCGTCTCGGCGTCCGTCGTCGCGGAAAATATTTTTATTACCAAAAATTCCGTACTCAATTGAATTGATCTACAATTTCCCTGTTGAACGGAATGTTCATTGAATTGATCTACTATGAACAAATTTCAAATTTAAAAAAAACAAAAAAAACTTATTTAAAAAATTGAATAAATTGTAAAATAGTGATTTTTATGAAAAACATCAACATTTTTCAAATTCTAGATAATTTTTTAAACCTCTATTTTTTTTGCTCAATATGGTGTTGTGGCAGTGGTGTCACGTGCTCGTCTCGGCGTCCGTCGTCGCTACCGCGACGACGTCCGCCTCAACTCGCGTTACGCTAAGACAGGGTGGCAGTGGTGTCACGTGCTCGTCTCGGGGTCCGTCGTCGCTACCGCGACGACGTCCGCCTCGACTCGCGTTACGCTAAGACAGGGTGGCAGTGGTGTCACGTGCTCGTCTCGGCGTCCGTCGTCGCTACCGCGACGACGTCCGCCTCGACTCGCGTTACGCTAAGACAGGGTGGCTGTGGTGTCACGTGCTCGT
>NW_021168951.1:0-9449 GCF_002162155.2 Triticum dicoccoides
CCACATTCTATGATTATGAGATATGGCAAATGGACGTCAAAACGACATTCCTTCATGGTTTCCTTAAGGAAGAATTGTATATGATGCATCCGGAAGGTTTTGTCGATCCTAAGAACCCTGGCAAGGTATGCAAGCTCCAACGCTCGATCTATGGGCTGGTGCAAGCATCTCGGAGTTGGAACATTTGTTTTGATGAGATGATCAAAGCGTTTGGGTTTACGCAGATTTATGGAGAAGCCTGTGTTTACAAGAAAGTGAGTGAGAGCTCTACAACATTTCTCATATTATATGTGGATGACATACTTTTGATGGGAAATGATATAGAACTCTTGGAAATCATAAAGGCCTACTTGAATAAGTCTTTTTCAATGAAGGACCTTGGAGAAGCTGCTTACATATTAGGCATCAAGATCTATAGAGATAGATCGAGACGCCTCATTGGTCTTTCACAAAGCACGTACCTTGACAAGATATTGAAGAAGTTCAATATGGATCAGTCCAAGAAGGGGTTCTTGCCTGTATTGCAAGGTGTGAGACTGAGCACGGCTCAATGCCCGACCACGGCAGAAGATAGAGAAAAGATGAGTGTCATCCCCTATGCCTCGGCCATAGGGTCTATTATGTATGCCATGTTGTGTACCAGACCTGATGTAAATCTTGCCGTAAGTTTGGTGGGAAGGTACCAAAGTAATCCCGGCATGGAACACTGGACAACGGTCAAGAATATTCTGAAGTATCTGAAAAGGACTAAGGATATGTTTCTCGTTTGTGGAGGTGACGAAGAGCTCGTCGTAAAGGGTTACGTTGATGCTAGCTTCGACACAGATCTGGATGACTCCAAGTCACAAACCGGATACGTGTATATTTTGAATGGTGGGGCAGTCAGCTGGTGCAGTTGCAAGCAAAGCGTCATGGCGGGATCCACATGTGAAGCAGAGTACATGGCAGCCTCGAAGGTAGCACATGAAGCAATCTGGATGAAGGAGTTCATTACCGACCTAGGAGTTATTCCCAATGCGTCGGGCCCAATGAATCTCTTTTGTGACAACACTGGAGTTATTGCCCTTGCCAAGGAGCCCAGGTTTCACAAGAAGACCGGCATATCAAGCGTCGCTTCAACTCCATTCATGATAATGTTCAAGATGGAGACATAGAGATTTGTAAAGTGCATATGGACCTGAATGTCGCAGATCCGTTGACTAAACCTCTTCCACGTGCAAAGCATGGTCAACACCAGAACTCTATGGGTGTTCGATTCATCACAATGTAACTAGGTTATTGACTCTAGTGCAAGTGGGAGACTGTTGGAAATATGCCCTAGAGGCAATAATAAAATGGTTATTATTATATTTCCTTGTTCATGATAATTGTCTATTGTTCATGCTATAATTGTGTTATCCAGAAATCGTAATACATGTGTAAATACATAGACCACAACATGTCCCTAGTGAGCCTCTAGTTGACTAGCTCGTTGATCAATAGATGGTTACGGTTTCCTAACCATGGACATAGGATGTCACTGATAACGGGATCACATCATTAGGATAATGATGTGATGGACAAGACCCAATCCTAAGCATAGCACAAGATCGTGTAGTTCGTCTGCTAAAGCTTTTCTAATGTCGAGTATCCTTTCCTTAGACCATGAGATTGTGCAACTCTCGGATATCGTAAGGGTACTTTGGGTGTGCCAAACGTCACAACATAACTGGGTGGCTATAAATGTACACTACGGGTATCCCCGAAAGTATCAGTTGGGTTGGCACGAATCGAGACTGGGATTTATCACTCCGTATGACGGAGAGGTATCTCTGGGCCCACTCGGTAGGACATCATCATAATGAGCTCAATGTGAACAAGGAGTTGTTCACGGGATGATGTGTTACGGGAACGAGTAAACAGACTTGCCGTAACGAGATTGAACAAGGTATCGGTATACCGATGATCGAATCTCGGGCAAGTATCGTACTGATAGACAAAGGGAATTGTATACGGGATTGATTGAATCCTCGACATCGTGATTCATTCGATGAGATTATCGTGGAGCATGTGGGAGCCAACATGGGTATCCAGATCCCGCTGTTGCTTATTGACCGGAGAGTTATCTCGATCATGTCTACGTGTCTCCCGAACCCGTAGGGTCTACACACTTAAGGTTCGGTGACACTAGAGTTGTAGAGATATTAGTATGCGGTTAACTGAAAGTTGTTCGGAGTCCCGGATGAGATCCGGGACGTCACGAGGAGTTCCGGAATGGCCCGGAGGTAAAGATTTATATATAGGAAGTCCAGTTTCGGCCACCGGGAGAGTTTCGGGGGTCACCGGTATTGTACCGGGACCACCAGAAGGGTCCCGGGGGTCCACCGGGTGGGGCCACCTATCCCGGAGGGCCCCATGGGCTGAAGTGGCGTGGGAACCAACCCCTGATGGGCTGGTGCGTGATACGTCTCCAACGTATCTATAATTTTTGATTGCTCCATGCTATATTATCTACTGTTTTGAATGTTTATGGGCTTTATTATACACTTTTATATCATTTTTGAGACTAACCTATTAACCCAGAGCCCAGTGCCAGTTTCTATTTTTACCCTGTTTCAGCATTGAAAAATGCCGCTGAGACTTTTTTTCGGTGATCCTATCTGCCTTGTAGTGTTTTAACTCTTATTCTTTTCAGGTTACTGCAAACCGCCTCCTAGCTTCTAAACAAACCATCCCACATTACTACTTGACAGTTGACACACGTGTCGACAAACTTATCAAGTATGTTTCAGGCCTGATTTTGTAAAACTTGCAATGGATAATTTTAGTACCGAACTTTTGTCTAAAGAAGAGTTTTTCATTTTGTTGTGCTACAGGTTACGAGGGGAACTGAACCCACTGCAGGAAGCATCTGGTGGAAAGAAGATATCTATTAACGACCTTGTTATAAAGGTACTCACCGGTTCTTATACGTACATTGTTGCCTTGTAAGTCGTATTGGGCTCATGTGGATTCTGTGATCTCCAGTTTTAAATTTACCTCTACGTTCTGCGCAGGCTGCAGCCTTGGCTCTTCGAAAGGTCCCTGAGTGCAACAGTTCTTGGATGAATGATTTTATTCGCCAGTGAGTTCCTACGGAGCATTTATACCTGTCACTCAAATTATATTGGCAAGAAATGTGATATGGCAAATGTACATCTCATGCAGATACCACAATGTAAACATAAATGTAGCTGTACAAACTGAGCATGGATTGTTTGTTCCAGTAGTTAGGGTAAGCTAGTCAAAGCTAGCTAGTTCGGTTTTGTGCATTTTCCCCCGTTCTCTTAACTTATTACTTGTGGTGCAGGATGCAGACAAGAAGGGACTTGGTACAATCGGTGAGGAGGTGAAGCAGTTGGCTCAAAGAGCAAGGGATAACAGCTTAAAACCACAAGATTACGAGGTATTTATCGCATAGTAGATGATAAGTATGAAATCAACAACATTTTTCATTGACCATTTTCGTTCTCTGTTTCAGGGTGGCACGTTCACAGTATCAAACTTGGGAGGTCCTTTTGGAATTAAACAGTTCTGTGCTATTATAAATCCTCCTCAGTCAGCAATCTTGGCCATTGGTTCTGGTAAGAAGCCGTGTTACACTTTCGTCATGTACTGCCAATACGTTGGCCACAAATATGCTGTTGCTACTTAGTTTGCATTGTGTACATAACAGTTTGGCATTTGTCAGTATTTTACCATTGTTATGGATAACATAGTCCTGTCGACCTTTTACCAGAACCTGCTATTGGAAGCCCAGTACATTGACCTAGACAATTGCATGATCCTTTACTTTGGCATTCTATATCCTAGTCCGTTCTTACTTCTGAGTAACCTTCAGTTAGTTCTGTAGGCAGGACTTGAACATTGTCCTAATGTTCTGTGCTTTTTGTTTCTGTATTCTACTTTGTAGCATAGTTAGATCTAGTTTCTGCTACTTTGATCCATTATTCATTTTGTGATGTCCTTAGTCCTCCCATAGGGATTTATTCAGTGCTTACCTGATACTTTTTTTTGAGCAGCTGAGAAGAGGGTGATACCAGGCAGCGCGGATGGTCAGTACGAGTTTGGTTCCTACATGTCAGTAACAATGAGCTGCGATCACAGGGTTATTGATGGTACCCTCTTAATCTTTTGTGAAATATAAATCGTGAGTCAGTTGAAATGTGGGTGGGAAATCAACAAATAATGATGTTTATCTGTAGGTGCAATTGGGGCGGAATTCCTGAAAGCGTTCAAGGGCTACATCGAGAACCCGACCACAATGTTCCTGTAAAGTTAGGAGGATGAAGCCTATTCTTGTCGAGTTCTTGAATAATGCACAGAACGGTGCTGTCCCGTTTTACATAACCTGGGCGCGGTCTCATGGAACCCACAGTCAAGAGCACAGAGCCAGCAAGCGAACACACAGGATGACCTGTTTTTTTGGATTGAAACGTCTTCTGTTCGTTTTACCTTCTGTTTCTTCCCATGAATGACCTGATCGATGTAGGTTGGACTTGCATGGCCTGTTGAGCTCATTTTTTGCCAGAGAAACTCCTGATTATAGGATTTGCATTTTTCCTAATATACACGCAAACTTAACCAGGAGGCTCAGTAAATGGTTCGGAACAATAAGTCATCTTGGAAGAAACAGCTACCTAACCCTGTACGGATTAGAAATCCATCAATGGTTCGTCTTTGCCATAATCATGCTGAACCGGCGTGCTATTGTGTTTCCAAATTCCATCAAGCCGGTTGTGATTTCAAGCGTGCTAAGCCACCTATTTATTCCGACGGAGGCACCACGGTTCTGCGCAGCGCATCAATCCGTCCATCGGCAATGTCGAGCTCTGGTTTCATGGCGTTCGAGATCAGCTCCAAGGCACACAGCCACCGAGCCATGGGCCAGGGCCTGGTCCGCGTCTACTCGCCGATGGCCACCGTCGGCGGCCACTGCTGGCTACCCGTACGGGGACGCTCCACGCGTACCCGCTTCGCCTCCATCTACCTCGAGCTCGTGAGCCATCCGACGCATGCCGTGATGGCCACCTTCGACGCCTTCGCCGTGCACGGCGACGCATCGTCGCCACCGTCCCACCACAACCAATGCGTGCACGTCTACTCGCCGGACGACCGCGGTTTTAGGAGTCCCCGCGGGTTTCCTGAGTTCATCCCCGCCGACACCCAATTCAACGTCAACGACATGACTGTCATGTGGAGGGTCACGGTTGCGCGAGACGCTTCCTTGTCGAACCAGCTCGGCCGCCTGCTCGACCGTGGCGCCTGGACCGACGTCGCCTTTGAGGTCGCCAGCGAGACCTTCCGCGCCCACCGCGCAGAGGCGCAGCTCTTCGGCGGCATGCTCGAGTCCTCCTCGTCCTCCTTCCCCATCGCTCTGGAGGACATCGAGCCCAAGACCTTTGGAGCAATGCTCCGGTTCATCTACACCGACACCCTGCCGGACGACGCCGACGGCGAGCCCCCCAACATGGAGGTGTTGGAACGTCTCCTCGCCGCGGCCGACCGGTTCGCGCTTGACGGCCTCAAGCTCGAGTGCACCCATAGGCTGCTGAGCACCGTGTCTCTGTCGACTCGGTCGTCGACATGCTACGCTTGGCCGAGACGCACAACTGCGCCGAGCTCAAGGCACGGTGTATCGGCTTCATTGCGATGATTCAGAATTTCAAGGACGTTGTGCTAACCGATGGCTTCGTGCAGCTCGCGGTAGAATCCCCAATGGTTCTCGCCGAACTTAGGGAGAGGACTCACTATTTTGCATGATTTTAGGAAGAGGTAAATACACCGACAGTCCTATAAAATTTGTACGCGATGGTCAGTTTGGTGCGAAACTTATAGCAAAAATAGACATGGGTATGAGGACTTGATTCACCGTATATTGACGAATGAGATCATTGTGATATTAATTTGTGTCTTGGAAGATACCCGTCAAGATGTGCTTGCGACGTATCCAATTGAAGGATGTGTCCAAATAACGTCTGGACCGAAACGCGCCCTGCATCAAGAGTGAGTTGTCCAACCAAAGGTCCTATCCATCGCGTGGGGTTGCCTCGATAGTTAAGATAGACTCAGACAAAAGCATTGGACGTTTAATGACTACACATGTTGTATCCTCAGTGAAATGATCCATGCTACCATACTAACCCTCCTATCACCGGGTGTTCAAAATAGCACTTCACGGTCTTCCTTCCCTTAGCCCCTTCGTTGCTCGATCTCTATGATTCTAGGTACCTGCAGGGACGAAGAACGCGGACAAGATAATAGATAATTAGAAGATAAGTTTATTTCACACATACGGGACCTGAATTCAAAGTACTTCCATTGACCCCTCCAACAATTACATAGGGTTGTAGGGCTATGCCTCAACCCATGACCTTACCGAATCACTCACACTTAGCGATCAGATTGCAAGAAGAAACCATTGAAGAACACATCAACATGAATGAATGATTGATAATATGGTATTACAATAATTGCCCGATGCGATACACGATTACAAGGTGTGGCGAACTTGGGGATGAATGCTGTTGTGATGATGATGGAGGTGGCTATGGCGGTGACTAGGGTTTATGGATACTCCTGATGATGAAGATGGAGTTGCGGCGTCTCTCTATGATTGCGAGTTGTTCTAATCTGATTCTGGTGTTGGCCCTTTAATAATAGTTGTAGGGCTGGACAAGACGGTGCCGTGGACACCTCATACAACCGCACATACAAGCATGTGCAGTCATATGAGATGCCATCTTGCATTCTGGTGCACTTGTTGTGCCTCCCACTTGGCTCCTCTTATCTCCTCTTTGCCCATATATGTGCTTGATTTAGTCCATGTATAGCCCAATTTCTTGTGGATTCATGAGTCATTAGTACAAATATTGGAGCGTATATCTCGGTACGAACCCGTGGAAGCCGATGGGTGAGGGCTGCAGGGTAGAGAAGGAATTCCCCATCTTGGCCAGGGTGTCGAGGAAGAAGATGTTGAGGCTGCTGCTGCCATCCATCAGGCCCATGGGAGATAGAAGCCCCTGTCGATCGGATCTAGCACCAAGGCAACTTACTAGGGCGGGGACGTAGGTCGGATGATCAGCACGATCGAAGGAGATTGTGGCATCAGACCACTCCTTAAGGTCGGTTGGGGTCAACACGGTCACGTAGACCCCGCGCCGGGAGAGCTTTTGAGGCCAGTGCATTTCCACAGCCGGGAAGATCACGTTGATATCAATTGTTTGGGTGGGCCGTTGGGTTCATGAAGGTCCAGCCACCTCGAGGCTGACTTAGCTTCATGCGCCTTTTCACAACTACTTATGGAGAGGCGTGGACGGCTGTGGTGTCGGCGTGCTGGTTGAACAGGAACTCGATGTTCCCGAAGTGGATGTAGTCGATGACGGGAGGGGGCATCACATCGTAGAGCAACCCTCAATCGCCGACCTCAAGCTCGAAGGAGCCAAAGGTGAAGGTCTTGCTCAACATGAAGTCGTCGGGCATGTATAATTAGCCGATATGGGTTCATTCTCCGACCAACGTAGCCTATGCCTGGCGCGCCAACTGACAGTGGATAGTCCAGACTACACCCACGGTAGGGTAGCAAACATGTCCGGAAGTACTAGATCGTAGGTTACACAGAGAGTTTACCGACGTTCGGGCCTCCAGGAAGGAGTAACACCCTACATCCTTCTTTGTGTTTGTATTCATGGGTGGGTATACCTCGTACAAGGGATTACAATGGGAGATGGGATGATGGATACAGAGGTAGATGGGATCGAGAGCCCCGTAGCCTCCACCTATATACACGGTGGTGGTTAGGGTTTTATAGGAGGCATATCCAATCTTGGCCATCACCATGTTGACTTGGGTGCCAAGAAAACCTTTAAATGCCTATCCTGCCCTCCGAGCTCCCTCCTGTCACTAACTCCTTGGCAGGCCCTCCGGACCTCGTGGTAGCTATGCTGTCGAGCTCCCTATGGAGCACCCTGGTGTATTACACCCTCAGTTTCTGAGGGGAGTCCAAAGCTGAGAAGGTCCACAACGCCATCCATGTTTGTTCTTGTTACTTCTTCCCACCTCTCTAGCAAGTAGCTCCATGGAATGACTTGCACATTGAGGTGCACCATGATACGTCTCCGTCGTATCTATAATTTTTGATTGTTTCATTCCATTACTCTACAACTTTCATATACTTTTGGCAATATTTTATATTATTTTTAGGACTAATATATTAATCCAATGCCCAATGCCTGTTTGTTATATGTTTTTTTGTTTTGCAGAATATCCATATCAAACGAAGTCCAAGCACAATAAAAATTTGCCGAGATTTATTTTGGAATATATATGATATATGGGAAAAGAATCAATGCAAGATGATGCTCGAGGGGGCCACAAGCCCATGGGGCATGCCCCCCTACCTAGGGCGTGCCTGGCAGGCTTGTGGGCCCTCTATAAGGTGGTTGGTGCCCTTCTTTTGCCGCAAGAAAGATAATATCTGGAAGAAAATTGTGTTAACATTTCAGCCCAATCGGAGTTAAGGATCTCCGGGAATTTAAGAAATGGCGAAGGGCCAGAAAACACGAACGAAAAACAGAAGAGAGCGGAGAGAGAGAGAGATCCAATCTCGGGGGGAGGGGGGCTCCTGCCATCTGGGAGCCATGGAGGCCAAGGACCAGAGGGGGAATCCTCCTCCCATCTAGGGGGGAGGGCAAAGAAGAAGAAGAAGAACGAGGGGGGCTCTCTCCCCTCTCTCCCAGCGGCACCGGAACACCGCCGGGGCAATCATCGTGTTCGTGTGACAGCGATCTACTCCAACAACCCCGTCATCTTCATCAACACCTCCATCACCTTCCCTCATCTATATTTAGCGGTCCACTCTCCCGCAACCCGCGGTACCCGTATTTGAACATGGTGCTTTATGCTTCATATTATTATCTATTGACGTGTTGCCATCCTATGATGTTTGAGTAGATTTTTGTTGTCCATTGAGTTAATTGGTGAATTGCTATGATTGGTTTAATTTGCTTGTGGTTATGTTGCTGTCCTTTGGTGCTCATCATATGAACGCGCGTGTGGATCAGACCTTAGGGTTAGTTGTATGTTGATAGGACTATGCATTGGAGGGCAAGACTGAAGGGGGACCAATATATCTTAATGCTATGGTTGGGTTTTGCCTTAATGAACTTTAGTAGTTGCGGATGCTTGCTAATTGTTCCAATCATAAGTGCATAGAATTCCAAGTAAGGGATGACATGCTAGCGGTGGCCTCTCCCACATAAAAACTTGCTATCAGTCTAGTAACTTAGCCAATTGCTTTAGGGACAATTCCGCAAATCCTACCACCACTTTTCCACACTCGCTATACTAACCTAATTGTACTTTTAGTAAAACAACACCTAACTTTTATTTTCACATTCTTTATTATCTTGTAAACCTATCCCTTTACACTA
>NW_021168952.1:0-1000 GCF_002162155.2 Triticum dicoccoides
GACAAAACCTTCCGGCTGCATCATATACAGTTCTTCCTTAAGATGCCCGTTAAGGAATGCTGTTTTGACGTCCATCTGCCATATCTCATAATCATAGTATGCGGCAATTGCTAACATGATTCGGACGGACTTTAGCTTCGCTACGGGAGAGAATGTCTCGTCGTAGTCAATCCCTTGAACCTGTCGATAACCCTTAGCGACAAGTCGAGCTTTATAGATGGTAACATTACCATCCGCGTCCGTCTTCTTCTTAAAGATCCATTTGTTTTCTATCGCTCGCCGATCATCGGGCAAGTCTGTCAAAGTCCATACTTTGTTTTCATACATGGATTCTATCTCGGATTTCATGGCTTCAAGCCATTTGTTGGAATCCGGGCCCGTCATTGCTTCTTCATAGTTCGAAGGTTCATTGTTGTCTAACAACATGATTTCCAGGACAGGGTTGTCGTACCACTCTGGTGCGGAACGTGTCCTTGTGGACCTACGAAGTACAGCAGTAACTTGATCCGAAGTACCTTGATCATTATCATGGTTTTCCTCTTCAGTTGGTGTGGGCATCATAGGAATGGTTTCCTGTGCTGCGTCACTATCCCGCTCAAGAGGTAGTACTTCATCGAGTTCTACTTTCCTCCCACTTACTTCTTTCGAGAGAAACTCTTTTTCCAGAAAGCATCCATTCTTGGCAACAAAGATCTTGCCTTCGGATCTTAAGTAGAAGGTATACCCTATAGTTTCCTTAGGGTATCCTATGAATACGCATTTTTCCGACTTGGGTTCGAGCTTTTCAGGTTGAAGTTTCTTGACATAAGCTTCGCATCCCCAAACTTTTAGAAACGACAGCTTAGGTTTCTTTCCAAACCATAATTCATACGGTGTCGTCTCAACGGATTTAGACGGTGCCCTATTTAAAGTGAATGTAGCTGTCTCTAGAGCGTATCCCCAAAATGATAGCGGTAAATCGGTAAGAGACATCATAGACCGCACCATATCCAATAGAGTG
>NW_021168953.1:0-1299 GCF_002162155.2 Triticum dicoccoides
ATAGCCTGAATTTAGGAGTATTCTGTTTAATGTCTCGCCATTTAGTGAGGATTTGTGAACGACGTGGTTGCTTGGGAAATACATGAAACCAAAGATTGCCAGTCACACAATAATCCTAATGACTCGTCCCATACACAAATATACAGTATAGCAGAACTATAAATACTAAGATAGATAGAAGCAATTCAGTTGTACTGTCTTTCCATGTATAGATGACAAGCAACCATATTCGCATTGGTTCAACTTCAACGGTAGATCGATCAAAGAAATGTGAAAGCGGATGTATGATTCCTAAGTTGGATTGAAGTTGCGACTTGCAAGAGTGGACCCATGGATAAGTTGTTAGGCTGAATTTTCCTAATCGAATGGATCAAAATCGAGATCCAACACTTCGACATAACCATGGAATGTGTCATTTAATCCTGACCCACTTTAAATCCCAATGGTTTATGGGAAGAAGGAATTAAATAAGGTTTGAAAATTATAATTATTTGGCTATGGCACTTTATTTCCAGATGATCTCGAATAGCAGAATGCAGGATCAACAAATGTCATTTTACATGATTCATGGATCAGGCATATATATTTTGTCCATTCCAACTCAACAATTATAGACTAATGTAGTTTTACTTGGCTCAAATGATTTTAAAGTGTTAATAGCAATATCGCAGGGAAGAACAAAGCCAAGAAGAGTTATCTATTCTTACAAAGTATCCGGGCCTTACCAATCCCTGTAAGACAGAGATGGAGCTCGCACCTAATTAGCTTGAAGAGTATATTTGCATTGTCACCCTCCTGTAGTAAATATTTTGAGAACTCCATCAACCAAAAAAAGGATTAGAATCGAGAGACGGTCTCATTCTCTAAGGATCCACACTTTCAGAACTATATAAAGAACTTTCAGAAATGTGAAGATGAACTGATAATAAATAATTAAAGAAAGATCTCTATGGACTATGAAAACACTATGCAACTATTCTCTGCCTAAAAGCAGAGCAATGGTAAACTCGTAACTCTAAAACTATATTAACCAGGGGATAACAACATTTACATGTTGAAACAAAGTGTGTCATTCATGGGCTATAAGTTGTGCATAACTGTATAGAATTTACGAAAATCAACTCATCAATATGAGTATTCACTCTGTTAATCTAAATGACTCTATTACTGGTGTGCAATGGGTCAGAATTCAGAAATCAAGTGCTTACATTAGATAGAAATTTCTCATGCCATGTATCATGCTTTGATAGTTACAACTCAAGCTTGAGCTTCTTTTGCACCACTGATCAGTAAAAAAAA
>NW_021168954.1:0-785 GCF_002162155.2 Triticum dicoccoides
TTCCGATTCGTGTTTCCTTGCCGGAGTAGGTTTCGGGAAAAAAAAAAGTCGGGTAGCCACGCTCCGTTTAGGCCCAAAATTTTTCGAAAACGCATTTTTCGAAAAAATTTCTGGCTATCCTATTTTTAGGTGTTTCTGAGTGTTTTGAGACAGGTGCCATTATAGGAAGTTTTTTTTGACCCGTTTCCAGTTTTTGGGTCCGGGCAGTCAAAAAAAAAATTGGTCAAAAAAATTTCGTGCCCATCCTGTCAGTTTGAGCTAAGAAGAGTTTTGAGACACTCGCCATTATAGTGATTTTTCGCAAAAAAAAAAAAGCAGCGCAAAAAAAAAGAGCGCAAAAAAAATTCCAGAGTGTGCTTTTCCCTTGTTTACGTGCCGCGCCGTGATTTTGTTAGTGTTCTAGGCTCGCGTCTCTAGCACAGTCTAGCCTAGGACCAGCACAGTACCGTCGTTGAGCGTTTATTCAACTTTGCATCTCTGAATTGATTATTGCTGACCCCTTTTGCTACCATATTATAAGCCTTCCCAGCTCCACATACATCTACGTCGTGCGTTTGACTCTCCCTGGTAATCGCTCTATCCAAGCTTTGAGAGTTTTTGACTACAACGGTTGCCGATCACCGCCTGCTGCTGGGTAAGAACTGGTAAGAATTTGAGATTTGCTTGACGGATTTGTGACACCCACCACCACCACTTGTTCGTAGTCTGTAGGATCATATTCTTGTGTGTTTCTATTGCTGCTAACCATGCCAGGATCACAAGCCGACGAGATTGACTGGGAGAAT
>NW_021168955.1:0-584 GCF_002162155.2 Triticum dicoccoides
GGACTTCTTTTGTGTTCAGTATGGAGCATTCAAAGCGACGTCATCAATTTCCAACATGTTCTGACATCATTTGTTGTTTTTTGGTCATTTACCTAATTGTTTAGAGAGCTAAATGGCTGTCAAATTGAAAATCACTACAAAATGAACTCTGGAAATGTTGAAACTTGGCATTGTATCATCATTTCACCCGCATAGCATGTGCGAAAGAGTAGAGAGGGTCACAAAAAAACTGGACGCACTTCGTGTACAAACTGGACAAACTCTTTCGGAGTATCAGGGTTTCAGACGAGAACTCATCTGTTACACGGGCGCTTCAATGTTTTTTAAACTTATTTGAAATCCGGACTTCTTTTGTGTTCAGTATGCAGCATTGAAAGCGACGTCATCAATTTCCAACATGCTCTGACATCATTTGTTGTTTTTCGGTCATTTACCTAATTGTTTAGAGAGCTAAATGACCGTGAAATTGAAAATCATTACAAAATGAACTCTGAAAATGTTGAAACTTGGCATGGTATAATCATTTCACCCGCATAGCATGTGCGAAAGGGTAGAGAGGGTCACAAAAAAACTGGACGCACTTC
>NW_021168956.1:0-707 GCF_002162155.2 Triticum dicoccoides
CCCTGGAGTGCATTTATGTGTCGGTCATCAACACTCACAGTTTTGGCCGATTCGGGCCCGTTTCTTGGATTATTACTCACCGTTTTGGGGTCCCGAAGGGATTTCCATAATTGTTGAACCCCAAGGTGCGCTTACGTGTCGGTCATCCACACTGGCAGTTTTGGCCTATTTTGGCCCATTTCATGAACTCACTATTTTGGGGTCCTAGAGTGATTTCCTTGATTAACGAACCCTGGGGTGCGTTTACGTGTTGGTCATCAACACTGGCAGTTTTGGCCGATACTGGCACATTTCGTGGACTATTACTCACTATTTTGGGGTCCCGGAGTGATTTCCACGATTAACGAACCCTGGAGTGCATTTACGTGTCGGTCATCAACACTCGCAGTTTTGGTCGATTCTACCATGTTTCTTGGATTATTACTCACCGTTTTGGGGTCCCGAAGCGATTTCCATAATTGTTGAACCCCAAGGTCCGCTTATGTGTCGGTCATCAACACTGGCAGTTTCGGCCGATTCTGGCCTGTTTGATGGACTATTAGTCACTGTTTTGGGGTCCCGCAGTGGTTTCCATGGTTAGCGAACCCTGTGGTGTATTTACGTGTCGGTCATCAACACTCGCAGTTTTGGCCGTTTCTGGCCCGTTTCTTGGATTATTACTCACCTTTTTGGGGCCCCGAAGCGATTTCCATAATTGTTTAACCCCA
>NW_021168957.1:0-1115 GCF_002162155.2 Triticum dicoccoides
AATTAGCTCGAAAATGACCTATTTAACCTAGGATAGCTCTAAAATGACCTATACTTAGCATTTTTTCCTCCAAAATTACTTAATATGCTTAGCTAGCTTCAAAATGACCTATTTAACCTAGGATAGCTCTAAAATGACCTATACTTAGCATCTTTTCCTCCAAAATTACTTAATATGCTTAACTAGCTCTAAAATGACATAATATGCTTAAGAAATGACATAGCTTAGCTCCTAAATGACTTCACATGCTTAGCTAGCTCCAAAATGACAAAATAACCTTACTTATCTCTAAAATGACATATTTAACCTAGGATAGCTCTAAAATGACCTATACTTAGCATCTTTTCCTCCAAAATGACTTAATATGCTTAGCTAGCTCTAAAATGATATAATATGCTTAAGAAATGACATATTTTAGGTCCTAAATGACTTCATATGCTTAGCTAGCTCCAAAATGACATAATAACCTTACTTAGCTCCAAAATGACCTATTTAATCTAGCCTAGCTCTAAAATGACCTATAGTTAGCATTTTTCCACCAAAATGACTCAATATGCTTAGCTAGCTCAAAAATTACATAATAAGCTTAATTAGCTCCAAAATGACCTATTTAACCTAGAATAGCTCTAAAATGACCTATACTTAGCATTTTTTCCTCCAAAATTACTTAATCTGCTTAACTAGCTCTAAAATGACATAATATGCTTAAGAAATGACATAGTTTAGCTCCTAAATGACTTCACATGCTTAGCTAGCTCCAAAATGACATAATAAACTTACTTAGCTCTAAAATGACCTATTTAACCTAGGATAGCTCTAAAATGACCTATACTTAGCATTTTTTCCTCCAAAATGACTCAATATGCTTAGCTAGCTAAACAATTACATAATAAGCTTAATTAGCTCCAAAATGACCTATTTAACCTAGGATAGCTCTAAAATGACCTATACTTAGCATTTTTTTCCTCCAAAATGACTTAATATGCTTAGCTAGCTTCAAAATGACCTATTTAACCTAGGATAGCTCTAAAATGACCTATACTTAGCATCTTTTCCTCCAAAATGACTTAATATGCTTAACTAGCTCTAAAATGACATAATATGCTTAAGAAATG
>NW_021168958.1:0-990 GCF_002162155.2 Triticum dicoccoides
CGGTCCTTGCGAAGGTTAAAACGGAGTCTATTTGACAAACTATCGTTGTGGTTTTGATGCGTAGGTGAGATTGGTTCTTACTTAAGCCCGTAGCAGCCACGTAAAACATGCAACAACAAAGTAGAGGACGTCTAACTTGTTTTTGCAGGGCATGTTGTGATGTGATATGGTCAAGGCATGATGCTGAATTTTATTGTATGAGATGATCATGTTTTGTAACCAAGTTATCGGCAACTGGCAGGAGCCATATGGTTGTCGCTTTATTGTATGCAATGCAATCGTGATGTAATGCTTTACTTTATTACTAAACGGTAGTGATAGTCGTGGAAGCATAAGATTAGCGAGACGACAACGATGCTACGATGGAGATCAAGGTGTCGCGCCGGTGACGATGGTGATCATGACGGTGCTTCGGAGATGGAGATCACAAGCACAAGATGATGATGGCCATATCATATCACTTATATTAATTGCATGTGATGTTTATCTTTTTATGCATCTTATCTTGCTTTGATTGACGGTAGCATTATAAGATGATCTCTCACTAAATTACCAAGAAGTGTTCTCCCTGAGTATGCACCGTTGCGAAAGTTCTTCGTGCTGAGACACCACGTGATGATCGGGTGTGATAGGCTCTACGTTCAAATACAACGGGTGCAAAACAGTTGCGCACGCAGAATACTCAGGTTAAACTTGACGAGCCTAGCATATACAGATATGGCCTCGGAACACGGAGACCGAAAGGTCGAGCGTGAATCATATAGTAGATATGATCAACATAGTGATGTTCACCATTGAAACTACTCCATCTCACGTGATGATCGGACATGGTTTAGTTGATTTGGATCACGTGATCACTTAGAGGATTAGAGGGATGTCTGTCTAAGTGGGAGTTCTTAAGTAATATGATTAATTGAACTTAAATTTATCATGAACTTAGTCCTGGTAGTATTTTGCAAATTATAGATCAATAGCTCGCGTTGTTGCTTC
>NW_021168959.1:0-1354 GCF_002162155.2 Triticum dicoccoides
AATACCCTGGTGCTACTAGGAGTACTAGTAAAGTACACATTAACATAATGTATATCCAATATACTTCTATCGACCTTGCCAGCCTTCTCATCTACCAAGTATCTAGGGTAATGCTGCTCCAGTGGTTGTTCCCCTTATTACAGAAGCACTTAGTCTCGGGTTTGGGTTCAACCTTGGGTTTGTTCACTAGAGCAGCAGCTGAATTGCCATTTCATGAAGTATCCCTTTGTTCCCTTGCCCTTCTTGAAACTAGTGGTTTCACCAACCATCAACAATTGATGCTCCTTCTTGATTTCTACTTTCGCGGTGTCAAACATCATGAATATTTCAAGGATCATCATATCTATCCCTGATATGTTATAGTTAATCACGAAGCTCTAGCAGCTTGGTGGCAATGACTTTGGGGAAACATCACTATCTCATCTGGAGGATCAACTCCCACTCGATTCAAGTGATTGTTGTGCTCAGACAATCTGAGCACAAGCTCAACGATTGAGCTTTTCTCCCTTAGTTTGCAGGCTAAGAAAATCGTCGGAGGTCTTATACCTCTTGACGTGGGCACAAGCCTGAAATCCCAATTTCAGCCCTCGAAACATCTCATATGTTCCGCGACGTTTCGAAAACATCTTTGGTGCCTCTACTTAAACCATTTAATTGAACTATCACGTAGTTATCAAAACGTGTATGTCCGATGTTCGCAACATCGACAAACGACGTTGGGGTTCAGCACACTGAGCGGTGCATTAAGGACATAAGCTTTCTACTGATCGCATAATCGCTACTATCAACTTTCAACTATATTTTCTCTAGGAACATATCTAAACAGTGGAACTAAAGCGCGAGCTTACGACATAATTTGCAAAAGGTCTTTTGACTATGTTCAGGATAATTAAGTTCATCTTATGAACTCCCACTTAGATAGACATCCCTCTGGTCATTTAAGTGATCACATGATCCGAGTCAACTAGGCCGTGTCCGATCATCACGTGAGACGGACTAGTCATCATCGGTGAACATCTTCATGTTGATCGTATCTACCATACGACTCATGCTCGACCTTTCGGTCTCCGTGTTCCGAGGCCATGTCTGCACATGCTAGGCTCGTCAAGTTAACCCTAAGTGTTTTCGCTGTGTAAAACTGTCTTACACCCGTTGTATGTGAACGTAAGAATCCATCACACCCGATCATCACGTGGTGCTTAGAAGCGATGAACTGTAGCAACGGTGCACAGTTAGGGGAGAACACTTCTTGAAATTTTGTAAGGGATCATCTTATTTACTACCGTCGTCCTAAGCAAACAAGATGCATAAACATGATAAACATCACATGCAATCAAATAGTGACATGATATGG
>NW_021168960.1:0-989 GCF_002162155.2 Triticum dicoccoides
GGTAAACCGGGCTGTAGCGGGCTAACAGGACTCCGGTACTCAAAGCGTGACATTTCCCCGAAGGGACAGACACAGGAACGAAGAAGGACACATGCCGGCCAGCCTAAGTGTTCCAGAGCAGTAGCAAGCTACCATGGCTCAGCGGTAACACTAGGAGACATTTCCCGGTAAGAGAGGCTACTAAAGATAAACAACTAGATAGTCAGATCCCACACATACCAAGCATTTCAATCATACACACAATATGCTCGATATGTGCAAATACAACGAAGCATCACAACATGACTCTACGACACAAGTACTTTATTTAAGGCTCAGGGAGCCATACATAACATACACAAAGGTACGGGTCTCACGACCCAACATACAAGTCATACAGTCATACAAACCAGCAGCGGAAGTAACTTGTCTGAGTACAGACAACTAGTAAAACAAAAGAGGCTTGGAAAGCCTGGCTATACTACAAGGTCCTTCACAAGCTCAGGGTCACCACCTGGGTCTTTAGCCTACTCGTTGATGTCAACGTCTACATAGAACCCATCAGAAGGGGTTGCAGCGTCTTCTGTAAAAATGTAGATTATAGCAACATGAGTACAAAGGTACTCAGCAAGACTTACATCAGACCCTACATACATGCATAGTATCAAGAAGGGTTGGTGGAGTTATTGCAGCAAGCCAGCTTTGACTCTTGGCTAGGCTATCCTACGATACTCCAACTTGAAATGGTTTTGCGCACACGAGTCCACTACTCACCACTCCAATACACTACCGAGGATCCACCTCCGTCTTCCTACGGAAGAGCCATCCTCGGCACTCACACTTAACTTGAGGCTTTTAACAGTTTCCATTTACTTGTCTATGAACTGTATAGGCAACCAAGTAGTCCTTTACCGCGGACGCGGCTATTCGAATAGATTATGATAACCCTGCAGGGGTGTACTTCTTCATACATGTTTCCACCACTTAGCGTCTGCACACGACATGTGCTC
>NW_021168961.1:0-1277 GCF_002162155.2 Triticum dicoccoides
AAATTCAATATGAGGCAAGCATTCCTCCCACATTTTCTTATTATTCTTCAAAACAGCCCTAAGCATAGTAGACAACGTTCTATTGACTACTTCAGTTTGTCCATCAGTTTGGGGGTGACAAGTAGTACTAAAAAGCAGTTTAGTCCCCAACTTAGCCCATAAACATCTCCAAAAGTGGCTAAGAAATTTAGTATCACGATCTGAAACAATAGTATTTGGCACACCATGCAAGCGAATAATTTCACGAAAGAACAAATCAGCAACATTAACAGCATCATCGCTTTTATGACATGGTATAAAGTGTGCCATTTTCGAGAATCTGTCCACGACAACAAATATGCTATCCCTCCCCTTCTTTGTTCGAGGTAAACCTAAAACAAAGTCCATAGATATATCCTCCCAAGGAACACTAGGTACAGGCAAAGGCATATATAAACCATGAGGATTGAGTCGTGACTTAGCTTTTTGACATGTAGTGCATCGAGCAATAAAACGCTCAACATCCCGTCTCATCTTTGGCCAAAAGAAATGTGTAGCAAGTACGTTCTCCGTCTTCTTCACGCCAAAGTGTCCCATTAATCCTCCTCCATGCGCCTCCTGCAACAACAGAAGATGAACGGAGCTAGCTGGAATGCATAGCTTGTTAGCACGAAACACAAATCCATCGTTAACGATGAATTTGTTCCACATTCTTCCTTCTTTACAATTCTGCATTACATCTTTAAAATCAGCATCATGCACATATTGATCTTTGATGGTCTCCAAACCAAATATTTTGAAGTCAAGTTGTGAAAACATAGTATAGCGGCGAGACAATGCATCAGCAATAACATTTTCTTTTCCCTTCTTGTGTTTAATGACATAAGGAAAAGTCTCAATGAATTCAACCCATTTAGCATGTCTACGATTCAGTTTAGCTTGACTTTTAATATGTTTCAAAGATTCATGATCACAATGTATAACAAATTCTTTGGGCCATAAATAATGTTGCCATGTTTCTAAAGTCCGAACAAGAGCATATAATTCTTTATCATAAGTAGAATAATTCAGACTAGGCCCACTCAATTTTTCAGAAAAGTATGCAACAGGTTTGCCATCTTGTAATAACACACCGCCTAATCCAATTCCACTAGCATCACATTCAAGCTCAAAAGTCTTATTAAAATCAGGAAGTTGGAGTAAAGGAGCATGTGTCAACTTATCTTTCAATACCGAGAAGGCTTCTTCCTGTGCGGTACCCCAAAGAAAAGGCACATCTTTCTTTGTAAGCTCATTAA
>NW_021168962.1:0-1666 GCF_002162155.2 Triticum dicoccoides
AGGAGACAAGGGACATGATGTTTTACCCAGGTTCAGGCCCTCTTGATGGAGGTAAAACCCTACGTCCTGCTTGATTAATATTGATGATGTGGGTATTACAAGGGTAGATCTACCACGAGATCATGGAGGCTAAACCCTAGAAGCTAGCCTATGGTATGATTGTTGTTCGTCCTATGGACTAAAACCATCCGGTTTATATAGACACCGGAGAGGGCTAGGGTTACACAGAGTCGGTTACAATGGTAGGAGATCTACATATCCGTATCGCCAAGCTTTCCTTCCACGCCAAGGAAAGTCCCATCCGGACACGGGACGAAGTCTTCAATCTTGTATCTTCATAGTCTTGGAGTCCGGCCGATGATGATAGTTCGGCTATCCGGACACCCCCTAATCCAGGACTCCCTCAGTAGCCCCTGAACCAGGCTTCAATGACGATGAGTCCGGCGCGCATATTGTCTTCGGCATTGCAAGGCGGGTTCCTCCTCCGAATAATTTATAGAAGAATGTGAACACCAGGATAGTGTCCAGCTCTGCAAAATAAATTCCACATTCCACCGTAGAGAGAATAATATTTACACAAGTTCAATCTGCTGACGTATTTCGTGGCGTGACGTCACACCACAACCAAGCCTTTACTTGAATCGTTTTTATCATACCACCTCAGCGCGTTTAGCGAAGCGGTTTCCTTGGCACGTCTTGTCGAAGCAGAGATCGTGTTTCCCTTATCCCGAGATTCTCATCAATACGGACATGGGTAACCCAACCGCGCCCGTTGCCACGCCCCCTCCATCGAAGGCGAGTTCCAAACGGTCACGGGGACGGCTCTTGGTATTCTCCCTCTTTATAATGAGACCAAGGCCCGTTCCTTTTCTTCAATCCTCAATCGAATCCGCCCCTCGCCCCGAGTTCCAACACCCAGGGCTCCAGATTCAGGCACTTCGGACCTTCGACAATGTCCGGCTCCGACCTATAGGGTCGGTGGATGCCCTCCTCCGTCACGGAAGAGGACGTGCTAAAGCTGAGAGACGCCAGGTACTTAACCTACGAGATTTCACATAGGTTGCCTGCCTAAGGGCAAGTCATTCCTACTCCTGAGCCTGGCGAGAGTGTCGTGTTCGTGTCTCACCTCCATCAGGGTTTAGGCTTCCCGATGGATCCCTTCGTGAGGGGGCTCCTGTTTTACTATGGGCTGGAATTCCACGACTTGGCTCCGGAGTCTATCCTCCACATCTCATCATTTATTGTCGTCTGCGAAGCCTTCCTTCGCACTACCCCTCACTTCGGTTTGTGGCTCAAAACCTTCAATGTGGAGCCGAAGATGATTGAGGGGCATCAGGCAGAGTGCGGCGGGGCGGTTATAAGCAAGAGGGCCGATGCTCCATGGCCCGAGGGCTCTTTTCAGGAGGAGCTCGGCTTGTGGCAACATGAGTGGTTCTATATCACCGCTCCCAGGGGCAGCAGGCAGAGGCCGCCGCCCGCCTTTCGCTCGGGCCCTCCACAACGCTGACGTCGTGGGTCAACAAAGGGTTTGACTGGGGGCCGTCCAAGGACGTACCCCTATTGCAGGGCCGGATTCGAGACCTCCAAGAAAGGGAGATCACTCTGGTCGTAGTGACGCAGGTTATGCTGATTCGGCGTCTTCTGCCCTCCAAGCGTCGCCCCCTCC
>NW_021168963.1:0-999 GCF_002162155.2 Triticum dicoccoides
TTCATCTTCCTCACCCACATAATGCTTCAAATCTGCAATGTTAAAAGTGGGACTAACCCCAAAATCTGCAGGCAACTCAAGTTTATATGCATTATCATTTATTTTCTCTAACACCTTAAAGGGACCATCAGCACGTGGCATTAGCTTTGATTTGCGCAAATCAGGAAATCTATCCTTACGCAAATGTAACCAAACAAGATCTCCAGGTGCAAACACAACATGTTTTCTACCCTTATCTCCAGCAAGTTTATATTTAGCATTCATACGCTCAATGTTTTCCTTAGTTAACTCATGCATTTTTAAAATCAATTCAGCACATTGTTTAGCATCAAAATTAACCTTCTCCGAAGATGGAAGAGGCAACAAATCAATAGGTGCACGAGGTAGGAAACCATACACAACTTCAAAAGGACACATCTTAGTAGTAGAATGCAATGAACGATTATAAGCAAATTCAATATGAGGCAAGCATTCCTCCCACATTTTCTTATTATTCTTCAAAACAGCCCTAAGCATAGTAGACAACGTTCTATTGACTACTTCAGTTTGTCCATCAGTTTGGGGGTGACAAGTAGTACTAAAAAGCAATTTAGTCCCCAACTTAGCCCATAAACATCTCCAAAAGTGGCTAAGAAATTTAGTATCACGATCTGAAACAATAGTATTTGGCACACCATGCAAGCGAATAATTTCACGAAAGAACAAATCAGCAACATTAACAGGATCATCGCTTTTATGACATGGTATAAAGTGTGCCATTTTCGAGAATCTATCCACGACAACAAATATGCTATCCCTCCCCTTCTTTGTTCGAGGTAAACCTAAAACAAAGTCCATAGATATATCCTCCCAAGGAACACTAGGTACAGGCAAAGGCATATATAAACCATGAGGATTGAGTCGTGACTTAGCTTTTTGACATGTAGTGCATCGAGCAATAAAACGCTCAACATCCCATCTCATCTTTGGCCAAAAGAAATGTGTAGCAAGTACGTCCTC
>NW_021168964.1:0-630 GCF_002162155.2 Triticum dicoccoides
CACCAACCGGGACCAAAAGCCTTATGCTGCCCCGCGCCAAATGTTTAGTCCCACCTCGCTAGTTGAGAGGGAGCCGCACCAGTTTATAAGGTGCGGTGCGGCTCCCCTCTCGAGATCCTCTCTAAAGCAGGCTTTCGGGCCTAACACTGCCATCTGTGCCTGTGGGCCTACTGGGCCTTCCACGGGCCTGAATCCTGGCCCATAGGGTTTCTAGTCGTATTTAGGCCGTGGGGGCCCAGTAGGTGGCATTTTTTTTGTTTTTTTGTTTTATTTGTTGCTTTATTTAGTTTATTTTGGTTTTGGTTTATTTTTCTTTTGGTTTTTCGCTTTATTTTTAAATTCTTTTTGCTTTTAGTTTTAGAAAAATTATAAACTTTCTGTTAGTGCCATTAGTTTTCAAATCTAAAAACTCTTTTTTTGTTTTCTTTGTTGCTTTATTTATTTTATTTTGTTTCTACTTACAACAAAATACTTATTGTTGCTATTTTTATTTTTTTTCAGTTTTTTGTTCTGTTTTCTGCATTATTTAGTTTTTGTTGTTTTTTTCTTTATTTTTTAATTCTTTTTGCTTTTAGTTTTAGAAAAATTATAAACTTTCTGTTAGTGCCATTAGTTTTCAAATCTGAAAAC
>NW_021168965.1:0-1230 GCF_002162155.2 Triticum dicoccoides
AGGGAAGGAGGAGGCAGCCAGGCAGGGAGGAGGTGGCCTCCTCGGCCGCGCGCGTGCGAGCACGCAGCTGCTCCCACTGGCAAGAGGAAGACGACAGGGGGGGAGTAGCGGTGGCGGGCTGGGCCGCGCTGGGCCGGTCCTGTTGGGCCACCAGGTGGCTTCACAGGTAAGTCCTTCTCTCTTTTATTATTTACTGTTTTCTATTTTCTGTAGTTTGTTTTGATTTAGTTTAGCAACTAAATCATTTAAATAAATTCTGTAGATTTTTATGTGGCTTGCTAAAATATATACAAAGCCACTCACCAACCTCCAGAATTATTGGAGTCATATTTAATATATATTTAAATATAAATCCAAAGCAAATAGTTATTGGATTAATTCAAATGACCAAAATAATTATCTCTGTGACTCCAAAAATATTGGTTTAAATTTTACCTCTTACCAATATTTCCATGGAATAACAGGAACATTTTCTTGGACACATTTGAGAAGATTTAATTGTTGGTTATTTTTAGAGGTTTCTGAGGCTTTGAAAATTCCTCAATTCAAATTTCATTTGAAATAAAACATGATGCTCACAAGAGGTCTAGCCTAGTGCATAACAAGACCAGGGATGTGAAAACTCACCCCCACTAAACAAAAATCTCGTCCCGAGATTCAAGCGTAGGGTAGGGTGAAGGGGAAACGCAAACTAGTATAATCTTCACGATCCAGGTTGCACTTCATAGGAACGTTGATTCGATCACCATTATTGTCTTGAAGTCTTGTTCTGAGAAATCCTGTCAACATGACATGGAGGGAAGAAGGAGACTCTAGAAGGGTCGATCTTCTCGAAGATCGAACAACTCACGATTAACTCACGGAATGAGACATAGCAACATCTCTCGAGCTGAGAGGCGAAGCACACATCCATAGGAATGGAGTGAAGCAGATGACGAAGGTTCACTAGGTAGACCACAATTTCACGCTTAAGAAGGTGGTAATCGATTGTCAACGTAGCGAGGAGTTGAGTTGCCATGATACCATAACGATACACCTTAGGGAGGGTGACTCGTAGAGATATCCCCTTAAGTGGCAAAAAGAATTACTTTTGATTCAGAGATCATTGAAACTCTTTAAACCAGCCTAAGGCAATTCTCGAGCGATCATTTGGAGGGGGTCGGTAGAATGGCATACTCGGACTTGGATGATGTGGATTACCTTGTTGAAGACAACGTAATGGATGAATTT
>NW_021168966.1:0-1169 GCF_002162155.2 Triticum dicoccoides
TAGGACTAGGGGAAGGGGGGCGTGCAGCCCATCTAGGGCAGCCCCTTCTCTTTTCCACTAAGGCCCACTATGGCCCAAATAGCTCCCGGGGGGTTCCGGTAACCCTCCCGGTATTCCGGTAAAATCCCGATTTCACCCGGAACACTTCCGATATCCAAATATAGGCTTCCAATATATCAATCTTTACGTCTCGACCATTTCGAGACTCCTCGTCATGTCCGTGATCACATCCGGGACTCCGAACAACCTTCGGTACATCAAAATGCATAAACTCATAATATAACTGTCATCGTAACCTTAAGCGTGCGGACCCTATGGGTTCGAGAACAATGTAGACATGACCGAGACACGTCTCTGGTCAATAACCAATAGCGGGACCTGGATGCCCATATTGGCTCCTACATATTCTACGAAGATCTTTATCGGTCAGACCGCATAACAACATATGTTGTTCCCTTTGTCATCGGTATGTTACTTGCCCGAGATTCGATCGTCGGTATCCAATACCTAGTTCAATCTCGTTACCGGCAAGTCTCTTTACTCGTTCCGTAATACATCATCTCACAACTAACATATTAGTCGTAATGCTTGCAAGGCTTATGTGATGTGTATTACCGAGAGGGCCCAGAGATACCTCTCCGACAATCGGAGTGACAAATCCTAATCTCGAAATATGCCAACCCAACATCGACCATTGTAGACACCTGTAGTACTCCTTTATAATCACCCAGTTACGTTGTGACGTTTGGTAGTACCCAAAGTGTTCCTCCGGTAAACGGGAGTTGCATAATCTCATAGTCATAGGAACATGTATAAGTCATGAAGAAAGCAATAGCAACATACTAAACGATCGGGTGCTAAGCTAATGGAATGGGTCATGTCAATCAGATCATTCTACTAATGATGTGACCTCGTTAATCAAATAAAAACTCATTGTTCATGGTTAGGAAACATAACCATCTTTGATTAACGAGCTAGTCAAGTAGAGGCATACTAGTGACACTTTGTTTGTCTATGTATTCACACATGTATTATGTTTCCGGTAAATACAATTCTAGCATGAATAATAAACATTTATCATGATTATAAGGAAATAAATAATAACTTTATTATTGCCTCTAGGGCATATTTCCTTCAGTCTCCCACTTGCACTAGAGTCAATAATCTAG
>NW_021168967.1:0-6887 GCF_002162155.2 Triticum dicoccoides
CTTAGTTAGGGCTAGTTTAGCACTAATTATCTCAGTTAGTTAACTGAGTCACGACCAGTGGGTCCCACAGGTCAGGTTTACCTGGCCGACCTAGTTGACCTGCTGACGTCACATCGACGTCATGCTGACGCAATTAACAATTTTCTGGATTTAAAATAAATTCAGGAAATTTCAAAAAATATCCAAAACTTCTAAAAACCATATAAAATCAACCATAACTCCAAATGAGATAAATTATATATGAAAAATGATGAGAAAAATCCAATCTATCCATCTGTACTATTTCATGCATGTTAAAACAACTTATAGCTGCTGTTTAGGACAAATCATATAAATGGCATTTAAACCCTCACTTATGGAGTTTGAATTTGAATCTTGGATTCAAACCAACTCCATTTAACTTGCTGCTAGTTGCATTAGCTTAAACCACAACATATTGCCATGTCATGATCATGCATCATATTGTTGCATTGCATTGATTGTGTTCTTTCTATGTTGTTGGTGGCTGTCCCCCCTCAGTAGACGTATGTTCCGACGATGAGTTCGATGGCACCGATGAAGAGCTATACTATCTTCAGAAGTGCCAGGCAAGCAAAACCCCCTTGTTCATTCCGATACAATCCCACTCTCTCGCTCCTGCTCTCTTTTACTGCATTAGGACAACAACGATTCTACTGTTACATGCTGCGGTAGTTGAACCCCTTTCCTCTGCATGACCTGTCATTGCCACAGTAAATAGATGAAACCCACTAGCATGAGTAGGAGTTGTTTGAGCCCTGATGTGCCTACTCATTCATGCTTGTTTGTCATGCCTGCTACTGCTTAGAGTTGAGTCAGGTCTGATTCATCGGGGATGAATTGGAGGTGCGTGAACATGTCCTACTGTGTGTGAGCTAAGTGTGTGAACATGATTTGGTAAAGGTAGCGATGAGAGGCCATGTAGGAGTACATGGTGGGTTGTCTCATTGAAGCCGTCCTCAGGAACTGAGTTCTGTGTTTGTGATCCATGAACAACTACTACCACGCGTTGGAATGCATAAGTGCCCCCCTCGACTTATTAATCAACTCGATCTCTGTCCAGGCATTGCAACTAGTTTCTGGTGTTTGTAGGTAGTGTTAGTAGTCTACCAAGTGGCACCCGGTACAGGTGGGCTTGGGACAGACTAGGCACAGTGGCACGGTGTACCAAGTGGCACCCGAATGGTGGGCTTGGGAACCTTGCTCACATCGTTTGGGGCCATGAGCGACACCCCGGCCGGATCTCCTTGCGGATGGAACCCGAATAGGAGATAAACCTGGACGAGAGACTTGTGTGGTTAGTCAGGTCGTGGCCAACACCCTCGCTGGGCTTCCGCTTGAAGGTTGCCGAGTACATGTCGTGTAAACGTCGGTAAGTGGTGAGAGCGTGTGTGAAGAAGTACACCCCTGCAGGGTTAATATGATCTATTCGAATAGCCGTGTCCACGGTAAAGGACTTCTGGGTTGCCCATACAATTCATAGACAAGTGAAAGTGGATACTCTAAAATACGCAAGATAAGCGTGAGTGCTATGGATGGCGTTCTCACAGGGAGATGGGAGCGGATCCATAGTGGTGTATTGATATGGTGAATATGTGGACTCGTGTGCGCCACCTCAAAAGAGTTACTTGCAGTCGTAATTCAGGATAGCCACTGAGTCAAAGCTGGCTTGCTGCAGTTAAACCCCACCACCCCTTTGTTGATAATGGTGCATATGTAGTTAGTTCTGATGTAAGTCTTGCTGGGTACATTTGTACTCACGTTTGCCTATTTTATGTTTTTGCAGAGAGACTTCAGTCTCGCTAGTAGTTCCGCTTGGACTTCGACCTTTAGCTTGTTACCTCAGCTACGATCTTGTGCCCTCGGCAGGATCTAGTAGATAGTCAGGCTTCTCAGCCTTTTTCATTTATAGTTGTCTGTACTCAGACATGTTAAGCTTCTGCTTGTGCTTTGATTTGTGTGCTCGGAATGTTGGGTCATGAGATCCATGTTTGTAATATCTCGCTCCTCGGAGCCTATTGAATGAAATACTTGAGTTGTAGAGTCATGTTGTGATGCCATGTTGTATTTGCACATATCGAGCATATTGTGTGCATGTTATTGAAATGCTTGGTATGTGTGGGATCTGACTATCTAGTTGTTAATCCTTGGTAGCCTCTCTTACCGGGAAATGTCTCCTAGTGCTTCCACTGAGCCTTGGTAGCTTGCTACTGCTCCGGAACACTTTGGCTGGCCGGCATGTGTCCTTCTTCGTTCCTGTGTCTGTCCCTTCGGGGAAATGTTACGCGGTGTCTACCGGTGTCCTGTTAGCCTGCTACAGCCCGGTTTACCGGAGTCCTGCTAGCCCAGTCGCTACAGCCCGGGTTCACTCGCTGATGACCGACACGTTAGTTGTTGGGTCATGTATGCCTTTCCCTGTAAGTTAGTGCCACTTTGGGTTCATGACTAGCCATGTCAGCCCGGGGTCTTTGTCATATGGATGCTAGCAGCACTATCATATATGTGTGCCAAAAGGCGCAAACGGTCCCGGGCCAAGTAAGGTGGCACCCGTGGGAATACCGTGCGTGAGGCCGCAAAGTGATATGATGTGTTACATGCTGGATCTGTGTGACTTAGGATCGGGGTCCTGCCAGCTTTGGTATCAGAGCCTGACTGCCTGTAGGATTACCAAACCAAACTGGTCGAAGTTGAGTCTAGAAATGCTTTAGTTATATGTAGGGGAATTGATTGTGAGATGGAACGTAAGGCTCTTTTTACTCCTTATATCTCATGCCCTTCTGATCTGAGTCATCTTATCTTTCCTGCGGGGTTAAGAAACTAGGCTTTCTCTTCTTCTATCAGGATCACATGTTACTAATCCGTAGACTTATAGGATTGATGGATTCAAGCCTCAATTCAGTTCCTACTACTTCCGTGTGTTCATAGCTGGCTTCAGAACCTTGATATTATGATGATCGAGTGGTTATGCCACCATTTTTGTAGCTTGTCTCAAATATTTTCGAGCATTTACAACCGTTATGCTGTCCGAGTCATCCCAGGTTTCTAAACAATCTGATGCACTTGCAAATCCTTTCCCTCTGGTTTTGATGTTCCTTTGGGCCAAGTTAATCACACTAATCGGTGAGTTGAGGTACTCTATTGCCTTGACATATATGTTGGAGTTATTATTATGACCCTAGGTGTCTAGAGTATCACCTAGTAATCTAGCCATGCTTTGTGTTCCCAGTGTGATGATTTTGGCCATCATTCTCGAAAGCATCCTGTGATGCCACTTAGTAGTAGGTATTCTACTCGTGGGTTTTTTTGAACCCGAGATTCACCCTACTTGCTTCATGTTGATAGTTTTTGCTCGTTCCTTTAGGTTATTAGCAACCTTTGCAATAGTCCTCGAAGTTCGTGGTATTTCCTTCTTCCAAATACTATGAACCACTTTATGGCAAAAGTTTGTTGGATCAAAATATCACAACAGGAGTGCCCTCGATGAGTTCTCCATTCTATATTGCAACTCTGCCAGTTCTACCTTCTCCGCATGGCTTATCCGGAAGAAACCTGTTGAACTTGGTTCGACATACTAATCTATGCATCCACAACTCAGAAAGTTATACGTTCCTTGAGCTGTCCCTCCTTAGTTATATTCTAACCCCCGTCTATCGATTGATAGTCAAGAGTATGCGTGCATTCATTTATCGATGCCTATTACTCTTGTGGTCCGTCAAGCCATTCTATTCCAGAATGACTAGGAGAAACAAACTCCAGTACCTCGTGCTCCACAGATCAAATACTAATCCAGCTTTTGTTCTGCTCCACCTTGGAGTATTACCATCTTTATATCAAGAATATCATGGGAATTGCACACCATCCTATGAACTCTTGATACAGTGATACTCTCTCCATCATTATTCATTTCTCGGTTCCCGTGTTGTTGCAACCGGAATGCCGACAAGTGAATCATGATGTGTGAAATCAATACTCCTAGCAACCTTGTTGCTTGGTAGTTAAAGGACAATAATTTCATTCTTAGCGTGTTGGTTCTTGAATCATCATTCTAAGACTGATCGTGCTACCTAGTCCTTATTTCGGTGCACCCTTCGATTGATGAGTTAGGATTTGGTCAAATCCTCGCTCATTGTTCATTTTGTATTGCCCTGAAAAGCAGGATTGTTCCCGAGCTTAATAACATATCGATGGTTCGTGATTTTCCGAGTATCTTCTCGGAAGTACTACCAGGTTGACACCTGCCCACTATGTTGAGTTGGTGAGCAAGTCGGTTGCTTGTAACCACCCCTTCTCCAAGAATCTATGTTGCATACCCCTGAGCTGGTTGGTTAAGCTAAACAACAACTTGGAGAGTTGGAAGATGGAAGCTTGTCCGACTTAGTTCATTTTAAGGGATATCTTGTGTGTGTGTGTGTGTGTGTGTGTGTGTGTGTGTGTTGAAGAAAGGCGATATCTTCATCGATTGGTCCCCGTGATCAACTATTGGATCTAGTGTCTTGTCAAAACTTTGATTTGAGTATGAGCTATCATCAAATCAAATTAGAACCAATGATATTCGTAGTGTTGTCTTACTCGTGGTTGACCCCTCGAGCATACACCATTATATCTTTGAGTGTGACCAATGCTATCATATTGTTCACATGATTGTGGAATTCCATTGTATGGGATCCTAGATGAGTTGTTGTTGAGCCCATCGACAACATCCTTATCTTCTCCATGATTTTGTTGAATCTTAAGCTAGTGTTGGAAACTTTTATAAGCATTATCTTCATGTCTCATGCATGAAGCATATGCCCGAATGAAAGAACTGACTTCCTCTAATTCATGTGCATTTGGTGCAAGTTGTCGCTGTGAATCCAAGAAAGTCAATGTTGCCTCCTCTAGAACCATCTCAAGTCAGTCATGCATGTGCGAAGTATGCTATGGTTTGATAGGCTCGCTACCTCCATTCTATATGTGTCCCTAGCACACCAAGCCACTGATTGATTTGTTCAAGGAAAAGGAGTTGACGTGCGAATACTAGTTCATGCACAAGACTTCGATATCCTCGTTGATGGTTCCCCACCGGAACTCGGTAGTGTTTTATTGTAAGACTACCATGTGATCATGTTTTGTCTGGGACAACGTGTTCACATGTGTGTAGCAGAACCAGCTCATGTTTTGGAGCTTGATATCGTAGTTCATTTCCCGAGAATCTCGCAATGTGATCTCGTCGATTTGTGTTGCAAACTTTCATTTTTCTTCCTAGACTAGATGAGTCTGGATTATTCTGACACCAACCAGATCTGAATCTTAGGCAGATATGATGGTTGGAACGTTTCCCAAGAACTATAATACTGGTCTCTTTGTAACCCGGTAAAGTGGATGCCGTGGGCAACACACCCAACCGGAAGACCTGTTGTTGTAGTATCTTGATTGAGGAAGTTGGCCACCTCCCCATAAGGATTTCGTAGGGTTTTATTCCAATAAGTTACTCCTTATGGATTCTTGAGCTCCCGAAGTCTGACCTTTTACTTGATGTTCTAGTTATCAAACCATATCTATAAATGGGTTGTGCTAGCACATCAAGGAGAACATTAGAAGCGGAGTGCTAAATGTCTCTCGGTCGATCATCCGGATTTTGATCCCTTGGCCTCGCTAAGGTGAAATTTTAGAAGGTGTTATCTTCCTTTGCATCTGCATCCTCCGTCACCATTCATCATGGTAGTAAGTTGGGTTGCCAAGATCCTTGACACGGATATTGGTAAAACCTTGATGAATATGGAAATGCTCAAGTTCTTGAGAGCACGCACAAGAGCTAGGTGTTATCATCGGCACTAACTGGGATTGCTCTCAGTTTCCTCGGTTATGCTATAACTTTTCAAACAGTGGACTCACTCTCTACTGTTGAGCTTCTCCCCAGTTACTAAAATCACCCCTTGTGTTGTTTTCAACAAGGTAATCCACACCATCCATTCTAATCCGGGTATTCCATTCTACCGAACCCCTCCAAACGATCGATCGAGAATTGCCTTAGGCTGGTATAAAGAGTTTCAATGATATCTGAATCAAAGGTAATTCTTTTTGCCACTTAAGGGGACATTTCTACAAGTCACTTTCCCTAAGGTGCCCCGTTATGGTATCATGGCAACTCAACTCCTCGCTACGTTGACAATCGTTTACCACCTTCTTAAGTGTGGAATTGTTGTCTACCTAGTGAACCCTCGTCATCTGTTCCACTCCATCCCTCTAGATGTATGCTTCGTGTCTCAGCTCGGGAGATGCTGCTATGTCTCATCCCATGAGTTGATCCTGAGTTGTTCGGTCTTCGAGAAGATCAATTCTTCTAGACTTTTCCTTTCCTCTTCTTGTCATGTTAGATGGAGATCTCAGAGCAAGACATCGAGACAAAGATGGTGATCGAATCAACGTTCTTATGAAGTACAACCTGGATCGTGAAGATTATACTAGTTTGCGCTCCCCCTTCATCTTACCCTACGTTTGAATCTTGGGACGAGATTCTTGTTTAGTGGGGGTGAGTTGTCACATCCCTAGTTCTGGTATGCACTAGACTAGCCCTTCATGTGTGCATCATGTTTAAATTTTATTTAAGTTGAAATGGGGATTGCTCAAACCCTAGCACCAGATCAAATCAACTAGGTTCAAATAAAAATATTCTCAATGAACCCAAAATGCTCTTCAGAAAAGTTCATTATTTTTGGATTGGTCTAGAACCTCTCCCAAAAAATGGTGCACATTTTTGTAGGCCATTCTGGATTTTTGAATTAAATCATATGGTATTTGCATTTGGGAATTTAATTGCTAAATAATATTTTAAATGCTCAAATAATCACAAACTGAAATGTTTGCTGTTGGAAATATTCCAAACAGTG
>NW_021168968.1:0-1254 GCF_002162155.2 Triticum dicoccoides
CGTCTGGCTTGAAGTTCTTTGTACTGGGCCACTGGACTTGCCGCAGCTCACGAGTGAATGCAGGACAACCTACAGCATATGGCAGATCGCCTGGTTCCCCTTGCGCATGCATGTCAACAGAGGGCCCAGCGCGCTTGTCGGATTAACGTCGCGCTTCTCTATGGCGCTCGATGTGGGTTCAAGCGTCTTCTTGTTGTCGATCATGAAGAACTTGGCGCTGATCGCGACGAGCTCGTGGATCCGATGATGCAGTGGAGTCGCTGTCGAGGTGGATCCGGCGAGTCGGCGATCTTGGCCTTCGGGGCGGTGATTGGATGGTAGTTGCACCTCCGCCCGTTTCGTCGCCACCGGCTCGCGTCCGGCGGTCCTGCCGCGGCGGCGACGCGCTCGGCCGCTGTGGAGTGTCGCCGTTGGCGTAGCCGATGAGACTCTGAATGGTGGCTCTCCATTCGTCGATCTTGTCCGACGTCGGAGGGTAATCTAGGAGAAGTTGAGCTCGTGCCAAAGCTTCTGCTGGAGTGGTGGGTAGCAGTGGCGGACGGTGCGAGGAGCGGGACGTGCTCGAACTTCTAACTATGTTAGAAGGAGCAGTATCCCGTCCAGGCGACCGTGCCCCGCTCGTGCCAGCACGCTGGCGTGCATGCTGGTCTTGAGCGCCCCGAGATCCACCAGCTTGGTCTTGGGCTATCATGCGTATGGCACTGCTAGTGCCATGACGCTGTTGATCTTGCGCCTCCTGAGAGTGGCGTGGAACATGTACAGTCGCCGAGGTTTGTGCAACCTTGCTCTTGGACCTGGCGGCATCATGAGCTTCCTCATCGACGTCCTTTCTTCCGCCGGCGTCCATCCCACCACTCGTTTGCTCCAACGGTGGCGGAAGTGACATGGATGGAGCGGCTGGCGCCGAAGTCTTCTTCTTCGGTGGCATGTTGATGAAGGGAATAAAGATCTAGCTCGTGTGAATGCCGGATCTGGTTCACACAATCTCAACACCCCCTACCTGGCGCGCCAAAGATGTCGGGGAAACTGATCCACGAACACCTATGGGGCCGGCGGACCGGGCCCCTTTCGGTTTGGCGGGGGGCGGAGGTCGCACGAAGAGCAGATCGAGGCGAGGCACACGAGCAGTTTACCCAGCTTCGGAGCTCTCCGAGAGATAACACTCCTACTGCTGCTTGTCTGGTTGTATTATCTGGTGTTCTTGCTCTCGAGCGAGAGAGTGTGATGTTTTCTGGGCTACGAATGAATCGAAGC
>NW_021168969.1:0-1132 GCF_002162155.2 Triticum dicoccoides
GAAACAAGAACGGAGTTACAAGTGATGATTTCAGGACTTTGAAGCCACCATAATGGGTGCATGAAGCCTTGGACGAAATATACAAGATGCCACTTCATAAATTTCGTCCCGAGGCTATTTTAGGTGCTGCGTCACCTTATTATTGGGCCAGGCCCATGTAATTTCGAAATACATAAGTATAGGCTATTTTTAGAGTCCGTATGTGTGGGGAAACAAGAGATAGGGTTGATTTCGGACCCCTCCACCAAGGGCCACGAAATTCCCCCCCTCTTCCTCCATATATACAGCCCTTAGGGCATCGTTTAGACTTTGAGTTTTGTTTAGATTAAAAGTTCGCCATAGCTGCAACTTCGCGTACTTCGTTTGTGTTCAACGACCAGACAAAGGCGTCACAGAACCCCACCTTGATCAATAAAGCTTTCATCTTATATTCGCAATATCCAGATTGCAATCTCAGTTTCTTGCGTGTTCTTCGTTTGCTCGCAGGAAACAGACCCTCGTGGTCAGGTTGATCGTGCTCCGGCGTGGTCAATAACCTCTCGGAGTTGGTTTAGCGATTGCTAAGGCGCGACGTCCTCGCACGTTCGTAGTCGGATCGTCAAAGTCGACTTCCACCGAAGCGAAATCCACCATCTCATCGAAAGACGGGACACCTTTGCCTCTATCAAGTGGTATCAGATTTCCAGGTTGCTCGGTGAGATTTTACAGTTTTTCGTAGTTTAGATCGAGTCTGTTCTTCATACCTACAGTCCACGAAAAAGCCAAAAAAAATTAGGGTTAGTTCATCATATCCGAACCAATCTGAGCCTTTGCATAATCTTTTTAGGGTTTTGCTTTGTTGAATTTGCGGTTGCATCGTCGTGTCTAGTTGCTGGTCTTAGAGTCTAGTCTTTTAGAGTTTCGAGTTCTGGTCATAAGTTGTCACGCCGCCGCCGCACCATCATCATCGCCCCTGCCATCTACCACCACTGCTCCGAATTCGTATCCATATACCACCACCAATCCGTGCCCATATACCACCACCGATCCATATCCATATACTACCACCGCTACCACCACCGCTGCCATATACCACCACCATATATCCACCACCAATCCGAGTTCCTTGCTTATTAGGTTTGTTTTCGGGATC
>NW_021168970.1:0-934 GCF_002162155.2 Triticum dicoccoides
AGAGTCAATCACTGCAGCTCAATTGGCGGAACTCTATACCTCTCGCATTGTCTCTCTGCACGGTATTCCTCAAGTGATATCTTCAGACCGTGGCAGCATCTTTACCTCCAAGTTTTGGGATTCTTTTCAGAAGGCCATGGGCACAAACATCCGCTTCAGCACAGCTTTCCATCCTCAAACGAGCGGTCAAGTCGAGCGTGTCAATCAGATTCTCGAAGACATGCTCAGGGCTTGTGTGATTTCTTTCGGCATGAAGTGGGAGGATTGTCTTCCTTATGCTGAATTCTCATACAACAACAGCTTTCAAGCAAGTTCGGGCAAGGCCCCCTTTGAAATTCTATATGGCAGGAAGTGCCGTACCCCTCTCAACTGGTCTGAAACCGGTGAACGTCAGCTGCTGGGTAATGACTTAATCACAGAAGCAGAAGATATGTGCAAAGTCATTCGTGATAACCTCAAAGCAGCTCAATCCCGCCAGAAGTGCTACTATGATAGTAAGCACCGTGATTTGACTTTCGAGATTGGAGATCATGTTTACCTCCGCGTCTCTCCTATGAAAGGTACTCGTCGCTTCGGTATCAAAGGGAAGCTTGCCCCTAGATACGTGGGACCTTTCAAGATTGTCAGCAAGAGAGGCGACCTCGCCTATCAACTCGAGCTTCCTTCAAACTTTGCAAATGTTCATGATGTGTTCCATGTCTCTCAGCTTCGAAAGTGCTTCAAGACTCCTGACCGCACCGTCAACTTCGAGGACATTGAGCTCCAAGAAGATCTCTCTTATCGTGAGCACCCAGTTGCTATTCTTGAAGAGACTGAACGCAAGACTCGCAACAAGTCAATCAAATTTCTCAAAGTTAAGTGGTCTCACCATTCCGACCGTGAAGCCACCTGGGAACGAGAGGATCACCTCCGTTCTGAGTACCCGGAGTTCTTT
>NW_021168971.1:0-1076 GCF_002162155.2 Triticum dicoccoides
GTGTTTAGAGGTGCCCCTGCCTCCGTATATAAAGGAGGAGAGGAGGGGAGGCTGGCCGGCCAAGGGGGGGAGGCGCAGGAGAGTCCTACTCCCTCTGGGAGTAGGATTCCCCCTCCAATCCTAGTCCAACTAGGATTCCTCGGAGGGGAAAAGAGGAGGAGGGGGCCGGCCACCTCTCCTAGTCCTAATAGGACTAGGGGAAGGGGGGGCACGCAGCCCATCTAGGGCAGCCCCTTCTCTTTTCCACTAAGGCCCACTATGGCCCAAATAGCTCCCGGGGGGTTCCGGTAACCCTCTCGGTATTCCGGTAAAATCCCGATTTCACCCGGAACACTTCCGATATCCAAATATAGGCTTCCAATATATCAATCTTTACGTCTCGACCATTTCGAGACTCCTCGTCATGTCCGTGATCACATCCGGGACTCCGAACAACCTTCGGTAAATCAAAATGCATAAACTCATAATATAACTGTCATCGTAACCTTAAGCGTGCGGACCCTACGGGTTCGAGAACAATGTAGACATGACCGAGACACGTCTCCGGTCAATAACCAATAGCGGGACCTGGATGCCCATATTGGCTCCTACATATTCTACGAAGATCTTTATCGGTCAGACCGCATAACAACATACGTTGTTCCCCTTGTCATCGGTATGTTACTTGCCCGAGATTCGATCGTCGGTATCCAATACCTAGTTCAATCTCATTACCGGCAAGTCTCTTTACTCGTTCCGTAATACATCATCTCACAACTAACATATTAGTTGTAATGCTTGCAAGGCTTATGTGATGTGTATTACCGAGAGGGCCCAGAGATACCTCTCCGACAATCGGAGTGACAAATCCTAATCTCGAAATACGCCAACCCAACATCGACCATTGGAGACACCTGTAGTACTCCTTTATAATCACCCAGTTACGTTGTGACGTTTGGTAGTACCCAAAGTGTTCCTCCGGTAAACGGGAGTTGCATAATCTCATAGTCATAGGAACATGTATAAGTCATGAAGAAAGCAATAGCAACATACTAAACGATCAGGTGCTAAGCTAATGGAATGGGTCATGTCAATCA
>NW_021168972.1:0-1359 GCF_002162155.2 Triticum dicoccoides
TTCAGCACATCTTGCACCTGTTCAGTCATCATTTGCTGAAACTTATCATGAAGCTCCTTGTTCGATAAATTCTCCCAGTCAATCTCGTCGGCTTGTGATCCTGGCATGGTTAGCAGCAATAGAAACACACAAGAATATGATCCTACAGACTACAAACAAGTGGTGGTGGTGGGTGTCACAAATCCGTCAAGCAAAACTCAAATTCTTACCAGTTCTTACCCAGCAACAGGCGGTGATCGGCAACCGTTGTAGTCAAAACTCTCAAAGCTTGGATAGAGCGATTACCAGGGAGAGTCAAACGCACGACGTAGATGTATGTGGAGCTGGGAAGGCTTATACTATGGTAGCAAAAAGGGTCAGCAATAATCAATTCAGAGATGCAAAGTTGAATAAACGCTCAACGACGGTACTGTGCTGGTCCTAGGCTAGACTGTGCTAGAGACGCGAGCCTAGAACACCAACAAAATCACGGCGCGGCACGTAAACAAGGGAAAAGCACACTCTGAATTTTTTTTTCGCTCTTTTTTTTTGCGCTCTTTTTTTTTTGCGCTGCTTTTTTTTTGCGAAAAATCACTATAATGGCGAGTGTCTCAAAACTCTTCCTAGCTCAAACTGACAGGATGGGCACGAAATTTTTCGACCAATTTTTTTTTTTTCGACTGCCCGGACCCAAAAACTGGAAACGGGCCAAAAAAAACTTCCTATAATGGCACGTGTCTCAAAACACTCAGAAACACCTAAAAATAGGATAGCCAGAAATTTTTTCGAAAAATGCGTTTTCGAAAAATTTTGGGCCTAAACGGAGGGTGGCTACCCGACTCAACGCTCCGAAACCTACTCCGGCAAGGAAACACGAGCGTGGCTACCCGACCCGGACCCAAATTTTTTTTTTCCGAAACCTACTCCGGCAAGGAAACACGAATCAGAATCTGGATGGATCCCGAAAACAAACCTAATAAGCAAGGAACTCGGATTGGTGGTGGATATATGGTGGTGGTATATGGCAGCTGATGAGGACATGACTACCTTGAATATGACCAAAAATATTGCATATATGCATATTTGTCAGGTGATTTCTAGTGCAAACTATTCAATAATCTATTTATGTTATCCAGAACAAAAATACTTCACACACTTTTGTGTTTTGTTTAATTGCAGGTGTATGGGACATTTGTACAATCCACATATGAAGATAAGGAAGAAAGAGATGTTTATTTGCTGTCCAAAAAGTTCTCTCACGTCACTTTTGGCCCAAGAGAAGATAGAGTCCAAGTCTCTCACGTTCTGGATTCAGATTCGGACTGCACAGACATACCTGACTCAAAACGCACACAAGTTTTTCATACGGACTCCGAATTG
>NW_021168973.1:0-2012 GCF_002162155.2 Triticum dicoccoides
ATGGATCCTATCTCGGATTTTATGGCTTCTAACCATTTGTCGGAATTTGGGCCCACCATCGCTTCTCCATAGCTCGTAGGTTCATTGTTGTCTAGCAACATGACCTTCAAGACAGGATTACTGTACCACTCTGAAGTAGTACGTATCCTTGTCACCCTACGAGGTTCGGTAGTGACTTGATCCGAAACTTCATGATCACTATCATAAGCTTCCACTTCAATTGGTGTAGGTGCCACAGGAACAACTTCCTGTGCCCTGCTACACACTTGTTGAAGTGACGGTTCAATAACCTCATCAAGTCTCCACCATCCTCCCACTCAATTCTTTCGAGAGAAACTTTTCCTCGAGAAAGGACCCGATTCTAGAAACAATCCCTTATTGCTTTCGAATCTGAGACAGGAGGTATACCCAACTGTTTTGGGTGTCCTATGAAGATGCATTTTATCCGCTTTGGGTTCGAGCTTAATCCTGAAACTTTTTCACATAAGCGTCGCAGCCCCAAACCTTTAAGAAACGACAACTTAGGTTTCTCTAAACCATAATTCATGCGGTGTCATCTCAACGGAATTACGTGGTGCCCTATTTAAAGTGAATGTGGTTGTCTCTAATGCCTAACCCATGAACAATAGTGGTAATTCGATAAGAGACATCATGGTACGCACCATATTAATAGGGTGCAACTATGATGTTCGGACACACCATCACACTATGGTGTTCCAGGCGGTATTAATTATGAAACAATTTCCACAATGTCTTAATTGTGTGCCAAAACTCGTAACTCAGATATTCATCTCTATGATCATATCATAGACATTTTATCCTCTTGTCACAATGATCTGCTACTTCACTCTGAAATTACTTGAACCATTCAATAATTCAGACTTGTGTTTCATCAAGTAAATATTCTCAACATCTACTCGAATCATCTGTGAAGTAAGATCATGACGATATTCACTGCATGCCTCAGCACTCATTGGATTGGACACATCAAAATGTGTTACTTCCAACAAGTTGCTATCTTGTTCCATCTTACTGAAAACGAGGCTTTTCAGTCATCTTGCCCATGTGGTATGATTTGCATATCTCAAGTGATTCAAAATCAAGTGAGTTCAAACGGTCCATTTGCATGGAGTTTCTTCATGCATATATACCAATAGACATGGTTCGCATGTCTCAAACTTTTTCAAAAATGAGTGAGTCCAAAGATCCATCAACATGGAGCTTCTTCATGCGTTTTGTACCATTATGACTTACATGGCAGTGCCACAAGTAAGTGGTACTATCATTACTATCTTATATCTTTTGGCATGAAAATGTGTATCCCTACGATCAAGATTCAATAAACCATTCCTTTAGGTGCAAGAGCACTTATTCAGGTTTAATACTAATCTTGATGGTAGAGGGAGCGTGCGATGTTAGATCACATCAAACTTGGAAACACTTCCAACACATATCGTCAGCTCACCTTTAGCTAGTCTCCGTTTTATTCCGTAGCTTTTATTTCAAGTTACTAACACTTAGCAACCGAACCGGTATCTAATACCCTGGTGCTACCTAGGAGTACTAGTAAAGTACACATTAACATATTGTATATCCAATATACTTCTAACCTTGCCAGCCTTCTCATCTACCAAGTATCTAGGGTAATCCTGCTCCAGTGGTTGTTCCCCTTATTACAGAAGCACTTAGTCTCGGGTTTGGGTTCAACCTCGGGTTTCTTCATTGGTGCAGCAGCTGATTTGCCGTTTCATGAAGTATCCCTTCTTTCCCTTGCCCTTCTTGAAACTAGTGGTTTCATCAACCATCAACAATTGATGCTCCTTCTTGATTTCTACTTTCGCGATGTCAAACAACGCGAATACCTCAAGGATCATCATCTCTATCCTTGATATGTTATAGTTCATCACGAAGCTCTAGCAGCTTGGTGGCAATGACTTTGGGGAAACATCACTATCTCATCTGGAAGATCAACTCCCACTCGATTCAAGTGATTGTTGCACTCAGACAATCTG
>NW_021168974.1:0-1210 GCF_002162155.2 Triticum dicoccoides
GACCTACCTAAACACCTAAGTCTCTAGTCCAGGTTTATCGCCTATTCGGGTTCCATCCATGAGGAGATCCGGCCGGAGTTTCGCTCACAGCCCCAAACGATGTGAACAGGGTTCCCGAGATACCAAACGGGCATCCGGTACACCGTGCCACGTACCTACCGCATCACAGCCCACCCCTACGGTCAGCGCTGTCCACGGCCTCCAGTAAGCTACAAACACCAGAAACTACTTGCAACTCCTGGACAGAGGACTAGGGTGAATAAGAAGTCGAGCGGGGTCATATTTCAGGGCCCAATGTATGGTAGTAGCTGAATCATGGATCACAAACACAGAACTCAGTTCCTGAGGACGGCTGCAATGAGACAACCCACCATGTACTCCTACATGGCCTCTCACCGCTACCTTTACCAAAACGTGTTCACACACTTAGCTCACCCACAGTAGGACATGTTCACACGCCTCTGATTCATCCCCGATGAATCAGACCTGACTCAACTCTAAGCAGTAGCAGGCATGACAAGCAAGCATGAATGAGTAGGCACAACAGGGCTCAAACAACTCCTACTCATGCTAGTGGGTTTCATCTATTTACTGTGGCAATGACAGGTCATGCAAAGGATAAAGGGGTTCAGCTACCGCAGCAAGTAACAGATGAATCGATGTTGTCCTAATGCAGTAAAAGAGAGCGGGAGCGAGAGAGTAGGATTGTATCGGAATGAACAAGGGGTTTTTGCTTGCCTGGCACTTCTGAAGATAACATTGAGTCTTCATCAGTGTCAACGATCACAACGTCGGAACATCGTCTACCGGGAGGGAATAGATACCGGCAACAAGAAGAAATACAATCAATGCAATGCACAATATGATGCATGCTCATGACATGGCAATATGAATGTGTTTTGAGCTAATGCAACTAGCAACAGATTAAATGAAGTTGGTTTGAATACAAGATTCAAATTCAAACTCCATATGTGATTATTCAAATGCCATTTAATTGATTTGTGCTAAACAGCAGCTATAAGTTGTTCTAACATGCATGAAAATGGTACAGATGGATTCCTTGAATTTTTCTGATAATTTTTCATATATAAATTATTTAATTTGGAGTTACGGTTGAATTTCTATGATTTTTAGAAGTTTATACAATTTTCTGGAATTTTCTGAATAAAAATAAATCCAGAAATGATTTATGGCGTCAGCACCACGTCAC
>NW_021168975.1:0-794 GCF_002162155.2 Triticum dicoccoides
CCGACAGGGCCCACACGTCAGTGACCCTGGGGGGTCAAACCCCAGGTCGGACAGGTCAAACCCCACCGGCGACATGACGCCGGCGAGGCCCGAGACGGCGGCGAAAGTGCTTTTTGCCATTCCGGCAACCAAATGGACGGCGGAAGGCATCTACGTGTTGCTGAGGTTGAGCCGCGACTATTGGTGGTGGTGGTTGGGCTCGGGGTGGCCGGAGTTGACGGCGGCGAGCTCGGCTGCGGCTGCCGGAGTTCGGGTGCGGTCGGAATCGACGTTGCAGGGGGCTTGGGGAGGCGTTAGTGCGTGCTACGTGCTCCTAGTGAGGTGTGGAGCACGATGGTGTGCTCGGTTGGGTGCTACGGTGACCGTGGCCACGACGGCGACATCGCCGGCGGCGTGGAGCTCTCGGCCAAGGTGGGGCTAGGGCCTAGAGGTCGGGAGAGACCAGGGGAGAAGGGGGAAACGATCCGGGGCTCACCGCGGGGCTGTAGAGGTGGTTAGCGGGCTCGGGGACGCGCTGGAGACGACGAATTCGACGGCGACGATGATCGGAGCCCGAAGAGGGGAACGGCGACGTGGCGGCGATGCAGGGCTTCCGGGGAGCTGTGGAGCGGTGGGGAGGAAGAGGGAGTCGAGGCGGAGCTCCTGAGCTAGTCGGGGGAGCGAGGGGTGGTCGGAGACGGCGGCTATGGCGAACGGCGGCGACGGTGGTGTTCGGCCGTGAGAGAGAGAGGGAGAGAGCAGCACGGGAGAGAGAGGGGGATAAGGCCAGGGGATCGGGGCGGCACCGAGAAGAA
>NW_021168976.1:0-1017 GCF_002162155.2 Triticum dicoccoides
ACAGCCCTAAGCATAGTAGACAACGTTCTATTGACTACTTCAGTTTGTCCATCAGTTTGGGGGTGACAAGTAGTACTAAAAAGCAGTTTAGTCCCCAACTTAGCCCATAAACATCTCCAAAAGTGGCTAAGAAATTTAGTATCACGATCTGAAACAATAGTATTTGGCACACCATGCAAGCGAATAATTTCACGAAAGAACAAATCAGCAACATTAACAGCATCATCGCTTTTATGACATGGTATAAAGTGTGCCATTTTCGAGAATCTATCCACGACAACAAATATGCTATCCCTCCCCTTCTTTGTTCGAGGTAAACCTAAAACAAAGTCCATAGATATATCCTCCCAAGGAACACTAGGTACAGGCAAAGGCATATATAAACCATGAGGATTGAGTCGTGACTTAGCTTTTTGACATGTAGTGCAGCGAGCAATAAAACGCTCAACATCCCGTCTCATGTTTGGCCAAAAGAAATGTGTAGCAAGTACGTCCTCCGTCTTCTTCACGCCAAAGTGTCCCATTAATCCTCCTCCATGCGCCTCCTGCAACAACAAAAGATGAACGGAGCTAGCTGGAATGCATAGCTTGTTAGCACGAAACACAAATCCATCGTTAACGACAAACTTGTTCCACATTCTTCCTTCTTTACAATTCTGCATTACATCTTTAAAATTAGCATCATGCACATATTGATCTTTGATGGTCTCCAAACCAAATATTTTGAAGTCAAGTTGTGAAAGCATAGTATAGCGACGAGACAATGCATCAGCAATAACATTTTCTTTTCCCTTCTTGTGTTTAATGACATAAGGGAAAGTCTCAATGAATTCAACCCATTTAGCATGTCTACGATTCAGTTTAGCTTGACTTTTAATATGTTTCAAAGATTCATGATCAGAATGTATAACAAATTCTTTGGGCCATAAATAATGTTGCCATGTTTCTAAAGTCCGAACAAGAGCATATAATTCTTTATCATAAGTAGAATAATTCAGACTAGGCCCACTCAATTTT
>NW_021168977.1:0-1291 GCF_002162155.2 Triticum dicoccoides
CCCCTAGATACGTGGGACCTTTCAAGATTGTCAGCAAGAGAGGCGACCTCGCCTATCAACTCGAGCTTCCTTCAAACTTTGCAAATGTTCATGATGTGTTCCATGTCTCTCAACTTCGAAAGTGCTTCAAGACTCCTGACCGCACCGTCAACTTCGAGGACATTGAGCTCCAAGAAGATCTCTCTTATCGTGAGCACCCAGTTGCTATTCTTGAAGAGACTGAACGCAAGACTCGCAACAAGTCAATTAAATTTCTCAAAGTCAAGTGGTCACACCATTCCGACCGTGAAGCTACCTGGGAACGCGAGGATCACCTCCGTTCTGAGTACCCAGAGTTCTTTCAGTCCTAGATCTCGGGACGAGATCTTTTCGTAGTGGTGGAGTGTTGTAACGCCCCAGGCATACTTTCCATATTTGTATCCAACTCTTGCCGTCTCCGGCGCTAAGTTATATTTATTTCTCGGGTTCGGGTCTTTGTCTCCGTGTGTTGTTTTTCTTTTTTCGTGCATCTCTTATCATGCCATCTCGTGCATTGCATTTGCATACATGTTCATCTCATGCATTCGAGCATTTTCCCCGTTGTCCGTTTTGCATTCCGGCGCTTCGTTCTCCTCCGGTGGTCATTTCTAGTCTTCTTTTGTGTGTGGGGTCTAAACATTTCCGGATTGGACCGAGACTTGTCATGCGGCCTTGGTTTACTACCGGCAGACCGCCTGTCAAGTTTCGTATCATTTGGACTTCGTTTGATGCCCCAACGGTTAACCGAGGGACCAGAAAGGCCTCGTGTGTGTTGCAGCCCAACACCCTCCAAATTTGGCCCAAAACCCACCTAACTCTGCTCCATGTCCTAGAGCGTTCGATCACGATCGTGTGGGCGAAAACCGCACCTCATTTGGACTCTCCTAGCTCCACTTACGCCTATAAATACCCCCTCCATTCGGATCTTCTTCCCCCGTCCGAAACCCTAGTTTTAAAAAAAAACTGAGATCTCCACCGACGGACGTGTCCGCCCCCGGCCGGACAGCGTCCGCCGCCGCAGCCCGCCCACTCAGGGGCCGCCACGTCACCCCCGCCGCCGCCGCCTCCCACCGCGGCCCGGGAGCCCGCATCCGGCCCCCGCGGCCCGGTGAGCTCCGCCGCCGCCCGGGGCTCGCCTCCCGCCCGGATCCGCCGCCTCCGCGACCTCCGGCGACCGGCGCCGTCGCCGCCACCGCACCGGCCGCCGCCGCGCCGGGCCCCGCCGCCCGCACCGGCCGGCGCCGCCCCGGACGCCGCCGCCCGCGGTCGCCGC
>NW_021168978.1:0-533 GCF_002162155.2 Triticum dicoccoides
TAAACAATTAGGTAAATGACCCAAAAACAACAAATGATGTCAGAACATGTTGGAAATTGATGACGTCGCTTTGAATGCTGCATACTGAACACAAAAGAAGTTCGGAGTTCAAATAAGTTTAAAAAACATTGAAGTGCCCGTGTAACAGATGAGTTCTTGTCTGAAACCCTGATACTCCAAAAGAGTTTGTCCAGTTTGTACACGAAGTGCGTCCAGTTTTTGCCGTCACCGTCTCTACTCTTTCGTACATGCTATGCGGGTGAAATGATGATACCATGCCAAGTTTCAACATTTTCAGAATTCATTTTGTAGTGATTTTCAATTTCACTGTCATTTAGCTCTCTAAACAATTAGGTAAATGACCGAAAAACAACAAATGATGTCAGAACATGTTGGAAATTGATAACGTCGCTTTGAATGTTGCATACTGAACACAAAAGAAGTCCGGAGTTCAATAGGTTTAAAAAACATTGAAGTGCCCGTGTAACAGATGAGTTCTCATCCGAAACCCTGATACTCCGAAAGAGTTTGTC
>NW_021168979.1:0-1220 GCF_002162155.2 Triticum dicoccoides
GACTCCGGTAAACCGGGCTGTAGCGGGCTAACAGGACTCCGGTACTCAAAGCGTGACATTTCCCCGAAGGGACAGACACAGGAACGAAGAAGGACACATGCCGGCCAGCCTAAGTGTTCCGGAGCAGTAGCAAGCTACCATGGCTCGGTGGAAACACTAGGAGACATTTCCCGGTAAGAGAGGCTACTAAAGATAAACAACTAGATGGTCAGATCCCACACATACCAAGCATTTCAATAGCATACACACAATATGCTCGATATGTGCAGATACAACATGGCATCACAACATGACTCTACGACTCAAGTAATTTATTCAATAGGCTCCGAGGAGCGAGATATTACAAACATGGGTCTCATGACCCAACATTCAGAGCATACAAATCAAGCACAAGCGGAAGCTATCATGTCTGAGTACAGACATCTATAAATGAAAAAGGCTGAGAAGCCTGACTATCTATCAGATCCTGCCAAGGGCACAAGATCGTAGCTGAGGTAACAAGCTAAACGTCGAAGTCCACGCGAAACTACTAGCGAGACCGAAGTCTCTCTGCAAAAAACATAAATAGGCAAACGTGAGTACAAATGTACCCAGCAAGACTTACATCAGAACTATCTACATATGCATCATTATCAACAAAGGGGATGGTGGGGTTTAACTGCAGCAAGCCAGCTTTGACTCGGTGGCTATCCTAAACTACGACTGCAAGCGACTCTTTTGAGGTGGCGCACACGAGTCCACATATTCACCATATCAATACACCACTATGGATCCGCTCTCGTCTCCCTGCGAGAACGCCATCCATAGCACTCACGCTTATCTTGCGTGTTTTAGAGTATCCACTTTCACTTGTCTATGAACTGATATAAGCAACCCAGAAGTCCTTTTCCGCGGACACGGCTATTCGAATAGATTAGGTTAACCCTGCAGGGGTGTACTTCTTCACACACGCTCTCACCACTTACCGCCGTTTACACGACATGTACTCGGCAACCTTCAAGCGGAAGCCCAACGTGGGTGTCGGCCACGACCTACCTAATCACCTAAGTCTCTAGTCCAGGTTTATCGCCTATTCGGGTTCCATCCATGAGGAGATCCAGCCGGAGTTTCGCTCACAGCCCCAAACGATGTGAACAGGGTTCCCGAGACACCAAACGGGCGCCCGGTACACCGTGCCACGTGCCTACCGCATCACAGCCCACCCCTACGGTCAGCGCTGC
>NW_021168980.1:0-2949 GCF_002162155.2 Triticum dicoccoides
TTGCCGGACTTGGTTCTTCAGGGCTGGCGGAACACTGGACCCTGTAACAGGGAAGTGCATTTGGACGAACGATCAAATGGACATACCAGTCAGTAAGCTTAAGCAGTATATCGAAGCAGCGCAGGAAGGGACGTTCTTTCCAGACAGAGAGAACGACGAGCTCACAATGGCCCTCGGGAATCCTGAGCACCCTGGACGGACACGAGGCACGCCAGGCTCCATTCCGTGGAAGGTTGGGTTTCCGGACGCAGGCGGTTACAAATCCCATGAGAGGAGGAAAAAAGTGCAGCAGACCCAAATACAGGCGCTGCAAGCAAGGGTAGACGCGATAGAGGAACGAGAAGCAAATCGCAGCAAACGTACTGCCGAAGCCTCCCCCAAAGCTACCCCGCCATCTCAGCGCAGAAGCAGCGTGGCTTCCACCGAGCTGCTTCAGCTGGAGCATGCCTTGATGGCTCCTGCCAGCTATCCCGTGGATGCTATAACGGAGTCTCAAAATTGCCACCTTATGACTCAATGGATGAATTTGAAGGTCAAGGCGGCTGTTGGCTTTGTTTATCCTACTGAACCCGACGCAACTTTTCACTGCTGGCCGACTCCAGAAGGATATACTAGGGTGATGGTGGATGAGATAACAGAGGGATTTGAGGACCTCCAGCTTGACCACCCTACCGGTGAAGGGGAGACTCGGCTGGGGTCTGCTCTGAAGACTCCATGCCTATGGCGGAAGGAGCTCATCAACCTTCCGAACTGGATGCCACCGCCTCCTCCTCCTCCTTCGGCGAGTCAGGGCACTCCGCCTCCACCGCCTCCTCCTCCGGCGAGTGACGATCAGGGCCCTCGGCCGGCTCCTTCTCCGGCGCGTGGCGGCACTCCGCCTCCTTCTCCGCCTGCGCCGACGCGCCCGAGCAGCCAGCCTCCTCCTTCTCCGCCTCGTCAGCAAGGGCGGAAGAGACCTGCCGCCGCTCCAGCTGCTCCGGCGCGTCGTAGTCCTTCTCCGCCTCTTAAGAAAGTAAAGAAGACAACCGCTCCGTCTGCTCGGTCGGCGTCTAGCAGTACAACCAGAGGCGGAAGATTCGGTCCTTCTCTGAAGACTCCAGAGAAGTTACCATATGAGAGGACCCTGGAGGAGAACGCCGAGATCGCGCGAGAAGAAGTGAGGAACTTCTTTGAAGGGGTGAAAGCAAAGAAACATCCACCTCCGGAGGAGAAGGTAGATCGGGTGAAAGTGAAGCGCATTCTGGCTGCCCTGACAAAACCACCGAAGTCTGATCCGCCGCAAGGAAACTATGACCGCATTATTGGAAAGGAATTTGCCGAAGCGGAGCGGTCGGGAAGTACTGTCAGTGATCAAAGGCTGAAAGAACGACGAGCTGGGAAACAAATTGCCCAGCTCGGCGAACAAGCGAAGCAATCGTGCCCCCCGTTCAAGGTGCCTAGCCACAACGTCGCTAATGATCCGAGGATGGTGCCCGGTTATAGCAATCTTGCAGATTACCTGCCCGACAAAGTACATTATGAACCCATGGACGTGCAGATACAAAGATATGAGTATGGGAAGCCTCTCGTCAAAGATGAAAGATCTCTATCAACGATGATGCGGAGATTGCATGACTTTGTATGTGAAAGTTAAAAAGGAGCATGACCTCGTTGGAATTGATCTGTTGCCTGTTCCATTTGAGGAGTTCTATCCGTTTTTCAATCAATTGGCCCTCGATAAAACAACGGTCGCCTGCTACTGTTTGTAAGTAGTACTACTTCTGTCATTAAGTTTCTCTAGATAGCTTAGCTCTTTCATTGCATGTATTTATAATCATCATCACTATATTATGCAGATTGAAGATCGCCGAATTGAAGAAAAGACAAGTCGGTGATATTTTGGTTCATTAACACATATCTCATAGATGCAACTCAGGTTAAACTTCATGCCGCAGCTACCGAGACCAACTTGCTAATAGATCCAAACAAAGATATAATACTCTTTCCTTACAACTTCAGGTGAGTGTTACTATCTTGTGCGTATTCGATTTCCCTTATATATTAGTCAAGGTTATAGTAATGTAATTCATGAGTTATGCATGTGTGTGCAGTTTCCACTATATTCTCCTAGAGATTAAGCTTGAGCAGGGAGTAGTAACCGTCTTGGACTCTAAACGAAAAGATCCCAAGGAGTATGCGGACATGACTGAAATCCTTAAGAAGTAAGTTAGATCGATCATTATCCACCATATCAGCAACTTTATTCATTTCCTGATATCAAGTAATTGTTTTCTTTGTCCGGCAGGGTTTGGAGAAAATTCACCAAAACAGTTCCGGGACTGCCGAAGAAGCTGGAATTTAGACACCCGAAAGTAAGTACTATAGTAGCATGTTCCGCGCATCTCCTAGTGATTCAAGCGCTAGTTTCATCAATACCATTTAGCATTCTTGCTTATCAGTTTGATTGACCTCTATTTCTTGTAAAGTGGTTGTGGCAGGAACAAGGGAATGATTTCTGTGGATACTACATCTGCGAGTCCATCCGCCACACGACCTGTGAGCGGGGCGGGTACTCTAACGAACAATATGAAGTACGTAAATAACAAAATTCACAATTTTATTTTATTACCATCATTTGTGTTGAGTTTCATTCATTTATATATATATATATATATATATATATATATATATATATATGTATTGACCCCCTTCTTAAAATTAGATGTTTCGGAAGCGGGATGAACTCCTAGCACCAGATCGCATGCGAGCAATTCAAGAGGAATTGGTGGCATTCTTTCTTGACCACGTGATCCCTGAAGACGGAGAATTCTATGTGGACCCTGAGTCCGTATGATTATATTTGTAAGAGATAATTATTGTATATATGTAGCCGGTAGTGTCAGATAGATATACGAGAACTTGTTGTTCGACCAATCTCTCGGAGAAGGAGAGGTGGTCGATATCACTTCT
>NW_021168980.1:3595-5269 GCF_002162155.2 Triticum dicoccoides
CCCCCCCCTTTCAAAAAAAAACAAAAACCCCAGCCACAGAAGTGCTGACGCGTGGATGCCTATTGGTCCCGGTTGGTGCCACCAACCGGGACCAAAGGGTCTCCTGACTGGGCTCTGCGCACTGCCCACGTGGAGGGCCTTTAGTCCCGGTTCTGGATTGAACCGGGACTAAAGGGGGGAGGTATTAGTACCGACACTTTAGTCCCGGTTCCGGAACCGGGACTAAAGGCCCTTACGAACCGGGACTATAGGCCCTTTTTCTACCAGTGCACCCAAGATTTGACTCTTCAAAGATCTGGTCTGCTTATGCTGAGCCCAAGTGCAAATTCTTTGCGTGGCTAGTCCTGGATGGTAGAATCCTCACCGCAGATATGTTGGCTATTCGCGGTTGGCCACATGACCCAAGGTGTCAGCTATGTCTTCAGCAGCCAGAAACGGCAACCCATCTTCGCAAGGACTATCCCTTCGCGGTCGCTGTTTGGAACCAGGTAAACACCTGGGCAAACGAGGGTCTCGCCATAGTTTCTTGCCTGAGCCTGGCGTTGTTTCTGACTGGTGGGTCAAGATGCTAGTAGATGAGCCATCCCAAGTGCGGAGGCGGAGGAGCGATAGGATCATCTACACAATTTGGGCTATCTGGAAAGAGAGGAACAAATGCGTTTTCACGGGTCAACGGATGACTCATCGCGAGGTTTCTCTACTAGCTTTCGAGGCCATTAAGCAACGGGATCTGGCTTTCGGTGGGGCCTTGCCATATGTCGGCATAGGCTGAGTATGTGCTAGGTTTTCCATGGTTCATGCATATGGGCCATTTTTGGGTTTTTGCCATGTTCCCTAAAAACGTGTGCCCCCCTGTAAATTGTGCTTCTGTTTTTCTTCTATAAGAAAAGGCAGTGCTCCTGCCGGTTCCTCAGAAAAAACAATTCCCCTTTAATTTACTTACCAAAGTTCTAATCGAAATATAAGGTAATTCACGAAAAGATTTTGATGAACATTTATTTACACAATCGCATTATTATTAACAGGTAAATCACAAGCTACTACCCCGCCCTGGTTTATTGGTCCCCATTGTATTTTGGCCAAATTTTCACCATAAATTTAACTAACAAAATATTCATGCATGTCACCAAAAATTATAGCATTGGAAACTATGTTCACATACTAATTCGACGATATAATTTTTGTTGACATGCATTAACATTTTGTTAGTTAAATATTTAGTCAAAATTTGGCGCAAATTACAAACAGGACCAATAAACCAGGACGGACGTAGTAATGTACTAGAATATTTATATCACGTTGCAACGCACGGGCATTGTTCTAGTCATTTGGGAAATAAATAGTGAGGAACATAGAGAAGTCGTGTTCCATTCAAACTCGAAATTTGTTTTCCAAATACCAAAAAGTATGTCGGTAACACTACTAGGATGAGACAAATTATATTCTGCATGCGTGCAAAACACAACACACCACTTCGAGTCTGTGTTGGATGGTAGTGGTTCACCATCGTCACATAAACACCACATCTTACCAGTCCAACTACAATTTCCGCCATTCGCTATTTGTAATCATGCTAATCATTATTGTTGTGTTCCCTGATTCCCACAACTGTCCGCTTCCCACACAAATAATGTTGTAACCAGTTGTGTGTGTATGTGTGTGTGTGTGTGTGTG
>NW_021168981.1:0-1257 GCF_002162155.2 Triticum dicoccoides
GAAGCGCGTCGGAATCGGCCAAAGCTGTGAGTGTGGATGACCGACACGTAAACGCACCTTGGGGGTTCAACAACTACGGAAATCGCTTCGGGACCCCAAAACGGTGAGTAATAGTCCATGAAACGGGCCAGAATCGGCCGAAACCGCGAGTGCTGATGACCGACACGTAAACGCACCACGGGGTTTGTCAATCGTTGAAATCACTCCAGGACCCCAAAATAGTGAGTAATACTCCAAGAAGCGGGACAGAATCGGCTAAAACTTTGAGTATTGATGACCGACACGTAAACGCACCTTGGGGTTGAACAACTATGGAAATCGCTCTGGGACCCCAAAATGGTGAGTAATAGATCATGAAACGGGCCAGAATCGGCCAAAACCGCGAGCGTTGATGACCGGCACATAAACGCACCATGGGGTTTGTCAATCGTTGAAATCACTCCAGGAGCCCAAAACAGTGAGTAATAGTCTAAGAAGCGGGCCAGAATCGGCCAAAACTGTGAGTGTGGATGACCGACACGTAAACGAACCTTGCGGTTCAACAACTATGGAAATCGCTTTGGGACCCCAAAACAGTGAGTAATAGTCCATGAAACAGGCAAGAATCAGTGAAAACCGCGAGTGCTGATGACCAAACGTAAATGCACCACGGGGTTCATCAATCGTTGAAATCACTCCGGGACCCCAAAACTGTGGGTAATAGTCCAAGAAGCGGCCCCATTCGGCCAAAACTGTGAGTCTTGATGACCGACACGGAAACGCACATTGGGGTTCAACAACTACGGAAATCGCTTTGGGACCCCAAAACGGTGAGTAATAGTCCATGAAATGGGCCAGAATCGGCCAAAACCGCGAGTGCTGATGACTGACACGTAAACGCACTACGGGGTTCGTTAATCGTTGAAATCACTCCGGGACCCCAAAACAGTGAGTAATAGTCCAAGAAGTGGGCCAGAATCGGCCAAAACTGTGAGTATTGATGACCGACACGGAAATGCACCTTAGGGTTCAACAACTATGGAAATCGCTTTGGGACCCCAAAACGGTGAGTAATAGTCCATGAAATGGGCCAGAATCGGCCAAAACCGCGAGTGCTAAAGACCGACGCGTAAACACACCACGGGTTCGTCAATCGTTGAAATCACTCTGGGACCCCAAAACAATGACTTATACTCCAAGAAGCGGGCCAGAATCGGCCAAAACTGTGAGTGTTGATGACCGACACGTAAACGTCAACAACTATGGAAATCACTCCGG
>NW_021168982.1:0-1148 GCF_002162155.2 Triticum dicoccoides
AGAATTTGTTATACATTCTGATCATGAATCTTTGAAACATATTAAAAGTCAAGCTAAACTGAATCGTAGACATGCTAAATGGGTTGAATTCATTGAGACTTTCCCTTATGTCATTAAACACAAGAAGGGAAAAGAAAATGTTATTGCTGATGCATTGTCTCGTCGCTATACTATGCTTTCACAACTTGACTTCAAAATATTTGGTTTGGAGACCATCAAAGATCAATATGTGCATGATGCTGATTTTAAAGATGTAATGCAGAATTGTAAAGAAGGAAGAATGTGGAACAAGTTTGTTGTTAACGATGGATTTGTGTTTCGTGCTAACAAGCTATGCATTCCAGCTAGCTCCGTTCGTCTTTTGTTGTTGCAGGAGGCGCATGGAGGAGGATTAATGGGACACTTTGGCGTGAAGAAGACGGAGGACGTACTTGCTACACATTTCTTTTGGCCAAATATGAGACGGGATGTTGAGCGTTTTATTGCTCGCTGCACTACATGTCAAAAAGCTAAGTCACGACTCAATCCTCATGGTTTATATATGCCTTTGCCTGTACCTACTGTTCCTTGGGAGGATATATCTATGGACTTTGTTTTAGGTTTACCTCGAACAAAGAAGGGGAGGGATAGCATATTTGTTGTCGTGGATAGATTCTCGAAAATGGCACACTTTATACCATGTCATAAAAGTGATGATGCTATTAATGTTGCTGATTTGTTCTTTCGTGAAATTATTCGCTTGCATGGTGTGCCAAATACTATTATTTCAGATCGTGATACTAAATTTCTTAGCCACTTTTGGAGATGTTTATGGGCTAAGTTGGGGACTAAACTGCTTTTTAGTACTACTTGTCACCCCCAAACTGATGGACAAACTGAAGTAGTCAATAGAACGTTGTCTACTATGCTTAGGGCTGTTTTGAAGAATAATAAGAAAATGTGGGAGGAATGCTTGCCTCATATTGAATTTGCTTATAATCGTTCATTGCATTCTACTACTAAGATGTGCCCTTTTGAAGTTGTGTATGGTTTCCTACCTCGTGCACCTATTGATTTGTTGCCTCTTCCATCTTCGGAGAAGGTTAATTTTGATGCTAAACAACGTGCTGAATTGATTTTAAAAATGCATGAGTTAACTAAGGAAAACA
>NW_021168983.1:0-1227 GCF_002162155.2 Triticum dicoccoides
GCACCTTGGGGTTCAACAACCATGAAAATCGCTTTGGGACCCCAAAACGGTGAGTAGTATTCCACGAAACGGGTCAGAATCGACAAAAACCGCGAGTGTTGATAACCGACAGGTAAGCGCACCCCGGGGTTCGTTATTCGTGGAAATCACTCCGGGGCCCCAAAACAGTGAGTAATAGTCCACGAAACGGGCCAGAATCGGCCAAAACTGTGATTGTTGATAACCGACATGTATGTGCACCCTGGGGTTCAACAACCATGGAAATCGCTCTGGGACCCCAAAACGGTGAGTAATAGTGCACGAAACGGGTCAGAATCGACAAAAACAGCGAGTGTTGATGACCGAGATGTAAATGCACCCCAGGGTTCGTTAATCCTGGAAATCACACGGGGACTCCAAAACAGTGAGTAATAGTCCACGAAACGGGCCAGAATCGGCTATAACTGCGAGTGTTGATGACCGACACGTAAATGCACCCCGGGGTTCGTTAATCCTGGAAATCACACCGGGACCCCAAAACTGTGAGTAATAGTCCACGAAACGGGCTAGAATCGGCCAAAACTGTGAGTGTTCATGACCGACACGTAAAAGCACCTTGGGGTTCAAAAACTATGGAAATCGCTTCGGGACCCATGAATGGTGAGCAATAGTCCACGAAACGCGTCAGAATTGGCCATAACTATGAGTGTTGACGACGGACACGTAAACGCACCCCGGGGATTTGCAATCCTGGAAATTGCTCTGGGACGCCAAAACTGTGAGTAAAAGTGCATGAAATGGACCAAAATCAGCCAAACTTGTGAGTCTTGATAACCGACACGTAAACGCACACCGGATTTCGTCAATCGTGGAAATCACTCCGGGACCCCCAAAACTAAGTAATAGTGCAAGAAACGGGCCAAAATCGGCCCAAACTGCGATTGTTGATGATCGACACGTAAGCGCACCTTGGGGTTCAACAACCATGGAAATCACTCTAGGGCCCCAAAAGGTTGAGTAATAGTCCACGAAACGGGTCAGCATCGACAAAAACCGTGATTGTTGATGACCTACATGTAAACGCACCCGGGGTTCGTTAATCGTGGAAATCACCCCGGGACCCCAAAATAGTGAGTAATAGTCCACGTAACGGGCCAGAATCGGCCGAAGCTGCGAGTGTTGATGACCAACATGTAAACGCACCCCCGGGTTTGTTAATCATGGAAATCACTCTCGGACCCCAAAACA
>NW_021168984.1:0-2470 GCF_002162155.2 Triticum dicoccoides
ATTCTAGTAAATCCAAAACTCGTCTGAAATTCATGAAACTCGGCATGCTATCATGGAGCGGCATCAACATGCCATGGTAATTTTTTCCCATTTGGGGCAGGTTGGGTATAAGCTTCTCACAAACCAGAGCTTCTGACAACAAGCGTGATGGTTTCGGTAGGGACCATGCCACCTTTGGGACGAAACGATATCCGTTGCCTCTTATTGCTTTCAAAAAAATTCGAGTGTCAAGATAGAACAACAGGAGTGTTGTGTTTAATTTCGGAATTTCTCGGGGTTCGTTTGGACATTTTTATACATTAACTAGGTTTTCCAGGCATTTTATGTGCATAATTCAAATTTGAACAACATGCACATGCTCCAGTGAATATAAATTGGTTGAAAAATCAAATTTGTGTCCTTCGGTGCATGCTTAGGTCCCATGCAAGAAATGGGAATGAATTTCAAACACCCTGCCACCGTCATTCGACCGCAAACTTTGAGGTACTTGGTTTTTAAATTCTAGTAAATCCAAAACTCGTCTGAAATTCATGAAACTTGGCATGCTATCATGGAGCGGCATCAACATGTCATGGTAAAAAATTTGTCCCATTTGGGGCAGGTTTGGGTATAAGCTTCTCACAAACCAGAGCTTCTCACAACAAGCGTGATGGTTTCGGTAGGGAATGTGCCACCTTTGGGGACGAAACGATATCTGTTGCCTCTTATTGCTTTCAAAAAATTTCGAGTGTCAACATAGAACAATATGAGTGTTGTGTTTAATTTTGGAATTTCTCGGGGTTCATTTGGACATTTTTATACATTAACTGGGTTTTCCAGGCATTTTATGTGCATAATTCAAATTTGAACTACATGCACATTCGCAAGTGCATATAAACTGGTTGAAAAATCAAATCTGTGTCCTTGGTTGCATGCTTAGGTCCCATGCAAGAAATGGGAATGAATTTCAAGCGCCCTACCACCTTCACTCGACCGCAAACATTGAGATACCTGGTTTTTAAATTCTAGTAATCCAAAACTCGTCTGAAATTCATGAAACTTGGCATGCTATCATGGAGCGGCATCAACGTGTTGTGGTACAAATTTTGCCCCATTTGGGGCAGGTTTGGGTATAAGCTTCACACAAACTAGAGCTTCTCACAACAAGCGTGATCGTTTCGGTAGGGAACATGCCACCTTTGGGGACGAAACGATATCTGTCGCCTCTTATTGCTTTCAAATTTTTTTGAGTGTCAACATAGAACAACAAGAGTGTTGCATTTACTTTTGGAATTTTTCGGGGTTCTTTTGGACATTTTTGTACATTAACTGGGTTTTCCGGGCATTTTATATGCATAATTCAAATTTGAACTACATGCACATTCTCCAATGCATATAAACTAGTTGAAAAATCAAATCTGTGTCCTTGGTTGCATGCTTAGGTCCCATGCAAGAATTGAGAATGAGTTTCAAACACCTTGGCACCGTCACTCGGCCGCAAACATTGAGATACCTGGTTTTTAAATTCTAGTAAATCCAAAACTCGTCTGAAATTCATGAAACTTGGCATGCTATCATGGAGCGGCATCAACATGCCATGGTAATTTTTCCCATTTGGGGCAGGTTTGGGTATAAGCTTCTCACAACAAGCGTGATGGTTTCAGTAGGGAACATGCCACCTTTGGGGACAAAACGATATCTGTTGCCTCTTATTGCTTTCAAAAAATTTCGAGTGTCAACATAGAATAACAGGAGTGTTGTGTTTAATTTTGGAATTTGTCGGGGTTTGTTTGGACATTTTATACATTAACTGGGTTTTCCAGGCATTTTATGTGCATAATTCAAATTTGAACTACATGCACATGCTCCAGTGCATATAAAAAAATGAAATGTGTGTCCTTCGGTGCATGCTTAGGTCCCATGCAAGAAATGTGAATGAATATCAAACACCCTGCCACCATCATTCGGCCGCAAACATTGAGATACTTGGTTTTTAATTCTAGTAAATCCAAAACTCGTCTGAAATTCATAAAACTTGGCATGCTATCATGGAGCAGCATCAACATGCCGTGGTAAAATTTTTGTCCCATTTGGGGCAGGTTTGGGTATAAGCTTCTCACAAACCAGAGCTTCTCACAACAAGCGTGATAGTTTTGGTAGGGAACGTGCCACCTTTGGGGACGAAACGATATCTGTTGCCTCTTATTGCTTTCAAAAAATTTCGAGTGTCAACATAGAACAACAAGAGTGTTGCCTTTAATTTTGGAATTTTACAGGGTTCATTTGGACATTTTTGTACATTAACTGGGTTTTCCGGGAATTTTATATGCATAACTCAAATTTGAACTACATGCACATGCTCCAATGCATATAAACTAGTTGAAAAATCAAATCTGTGTCCTTGGTTGCATGCTTAGGTCCCATGCAAGAATTGAGAATGAATTTCAAACACCCTGGCACCGTCACTCGGCCGCAAACATTGAGATACCTG
>NW_021168985.1:0-1312 GCF_002162155.2 Triticum dicoccoides
GTTCGAAACAAAGCTCGATAACAGATTTAATGAACTGCTTGCGCGTCTTCCACCACCGGCTGCACCTGTCGCACCTCTGCAACAACAACAACTACGCCCCCTTCCGAATCAGTATGGACGAGCACAGCGTGTTCCTATTGAGCCAGGACAAACTTCTGGTGCCGCTGCTACTGCTGTTGGTGCTTCTTTGGCTCCTGCTACTGCTCCTGCTGGTACCCAGGAGGATGATGAGTATGCGGGTGATTATGAGGATGAGGTTGATCAAAATCAGATCTACGAGCAGCCACCAGCACCACCACCAGCAGGTCGACCTCAGGTATATATTCGTCATGGTAGGCCTGCACCACCACCTCAGGTACGCGATGATGTCCATATTCCTAAACTGAAATTGAATATTCCACCATTTGAGGGTAGATATGTTCCTGATATATATCTTACTTGGGAGTTAGAAACTGAACAACAATTTACATGTTTACAATATCCTGAGGAGAGACGAGTTGCTGCTGCTGTTTGTGCTTTCACTAGTTTTGCATGTGTATGGTGGTCTGAACATTGTAGATTATATCCTATTCCAACTACTTGGGCTGCTTTGAAAACTGCTATGCGTACGCGTTGGGTTCCACCATATTATCAACGTGAATTGCTTCAAAAATTGCAGCGTTTAAGACAAGGGAAAATTTTTGTAGAAGAATATTATCAGGAATTACAAACTGGCATGATTAGATGTGGTATTGTTGAGGAGAATGAAGCTATGCTTGCACGTTTTCTGGGTGGATTAAATAGAGAGATTCAGACTATTCTAGACTATAAGGAGTATACTAATATCACTCGTTTATTCCATCTTGCTTGTAAAGCTGAACGTGAAGTGCAGGATCGACAAGCATTGGGGCGAACTAACTTTTCTACAGGCCGACCTTCATCATGGACACCACGTGCATCTTCTACTTCAACTACACCAGCACCTCCATCCGGTGCCACCTCTAGCCGTGATACAAGAAAACAGGCACAACCACCATTATCTGCCAAGAGCGCACCTGCGGGGCCTGCACAGCGTTCGTCTTCTTCCATGGCATCAACAGGGCACACAAGTGATATTATTTGTCGTCGTTGTAAGGGAGGAGGTCATTATGCGAGGGAATGCAAATCTCCGCGTGTGATGATTGCTACCGCGGATGGTGGATATGAGTCCGCTAGTGACTATGATGAGGAGACTTTGGCTCTTATTACACGTGAAGAACATGGTGGAGATGATTCTGATCATGAGACGCAATACATGGCTCCTGAAGACGCTGACAGGTATGAATGTTTAGTT
>NW_021168986.1:0-2470 GCF_002162155.2 Triticum dicoccoides
ATTCTAGTAAATCCAAAACTCGTCTGAAATTCATGAAACTCGGCATGCTATCATGGAGCGGCATCAACATGCCATGGTAATTTTTTCCCATTTGGGGCAGGTTGGGTATAAGCTTCTCACAAACCAGAGCTTCTGACAACAAGCGTGATGGTTTCGGTAGGGACCATGCCACCTTTGGGACGAAACGATATCCGTTGCCTCTTATTGCTTTCAAAAAAATTCGAGTGTCAAGATAGAACAACAGGAGTGTTGTGTTTAATTTCGGAATTTCTCGGGGTTCGTTTGGACATTTTTATACATTAACTAGGTTTTCCAGGCATTTTATGTGCATAATTCAAATTTGAACAACATGCACATGCTCCAGTGAATATAAATTGGTTGAAAAATCAAATTTGTGTCCTTCGGTGCATGCTTAGGTCCCATGCAAGAAATGGGAATGAATTTCAAACACCCTGCCACCGTCATTCGACCGCAAACTTTGAGGTACTTGGTTTTTAAATTCTAGTAAATCCAAAACTCGTCTGAAATTCATGAAACTTGGCATGCTATCATGGAGCGGCATCAACATGTCATGGTAAAAAATTTGTCCCATTTGGGGCAGGTTTGGGTATAAGCTTCTCACAAACCAGAGCTTCTCACAACAAGCGTGATGGTTTCGGTAGGGAATGTGCCACCTTTGGGGACGAAACGATATCTGTTGCCTCTTATTGCTTTCAAAAAATTTCGAGTGTCAACATAGAACAATATGAGTGTTGTGTTTAATTTTGGAATTTCTCGGGGTTCATTTGGACATTTTTATACATTAACTGGGTTTTCCAGGCATTTTATGTGCATAATTCAAATTTGAACTACATGCACATTCGCAAGTGCATATAAACTGGTTGAAAAATCAAATCTGTGTCCTTGGTTGCATGCTTAGGTCCCATGCAAGAAATGGGAATGAATTTCAAGCGCCCTACCACCTTCACTCGACCGCAAACATTGAGATACCTGGTTTTTAAATTCTAGTAATCCAAAACTCGTCTGAAATTCATGAAACTTGGCATGCTATCATGGAGCGGCATCAACGTGTTGTGGTACAAATTTTGCCCCATTTGGGGCAGGTTTGGGTATAAGCTTCTCACAAACTAGAGCTTCTCACAACAAGCGTGATCGTTTCGGTAGGGAACATGCCACCTTTGGGGACGAAACGATATCTGTCGCCTCTTATTGCTTTCAGATTTTTTTGAGTGTCAACATAGAACAACAAGAGTGTTGCATTTACTTTTGGAATTTTTCGGGGTTCTTTTGGACATTTTTGTACATTAACTGGGTTTTCCGGGCATTTTATATGCATAATTCAAATTTGAACTACATGCACATTCTCCAATGCATATAAACTAGTTGAAAAATCAAATCTGTGTCCTTGGTTGCATGCTTAGGTCCCATGCAAGAATTGAGAATGAGTTTCAAACACCTTGGCACCGTCACTCGGCCGCAAACATTGAGATACCTGGTTTTTAAATTCTAGTAAATCCAAAACTCGTCTGAAATTCATGAAACTTGGCATGCTATCATGGAGCGGCATCAACATGCCATGGTAATTTTTCCCATTTGGGGCAGGTTTGGGTATAAGCTTCTCACAACAAGCGTGATGGTTTCAGTAGGGAACATGCCACCTTTGGGGACAAAACGATATCTGTTGCCTCTTATTGCTTTCAAAAAATTTCGAGTGTCAACATAGAATAACAGGAGTGTTGTGTTTAATTTTGGAATTTGTCGGGGTTTGTTTGGACATTTTATACATTAACTGGGTTTTCCAGGCATTTTATGTGCATAATTCAAATTTGAACTACATGCACATGCTCCAGTGCATATAAAAAAATGAAATGTGTGTCCTTCGGTGCATGCTTAGGTCCCATGCAAGAAATGTGAATGAATATCAAACACCCTGCCACCATCATTCGGCCGCAAACATTGAGATACTTGGTTTTTAATTCTAGTAAATCCAAAACTCGTCTGAAATTCATAAAACTTGGCATGCTATCATGGAGCAGCATCAACATGCCGTGGTAAAATTTTTGTCCCATTTGGGGCAGGTTTGGGTATAAGCTTCTCACAAACCAGAGCTTCTCACAACAAGCGTGATAGTTTTGGTAGGGAACGTGCCACCTTTGGGGACGAAACGATATCTGTTGCCTCTTATTGCTTTCAAAAAATTTCGAGTGTCAACATAGAACAACAAGAGTGTTGCCTTTAATTTTGGAATTTTACAGGGTTCATTTGGACATTTTTGTACATTAACTGGGTTTTCCGGGAATTTTATATGCATAACTCAAATTTGAACTACATGCACATGCTCCAATGCATATAAACTAGTTGAAAAATCAAATCTGTGTCCTTGGTTGCATGCTTAGGTCCCATGCAAGAATTGAGAATGAATTTCAAACACCCTGGCACCGTCACTCGGCCGCAAACATTGAGATACCTG
>NW_021168987.1:0-1512 GCF_002162155.2 Triticum dicoccoides
GAACACCATAGTGTGATGGTGTGTCCGAACATCATAGTTGCACCCTATTGGATATGGTGCGTACCATGATGTCTCTTATCGAATTACCACTATCATTCATGGGTTAGGCATTAGAGACAACCACATTCACTTTAAATAGGGCACCACGTAATTCCGATGAGATGACACCGTATGAATTATGGTTTAGAGAAACCTAAGTTGTCGTTTCTTAAAAGTTTGGGGCTGCGACGCTTATATGAAAAAGTTTCAGGTTGATAAGCTCGAACCCAAAGCGGATAAAATGCATCTTCATAGGAAACCCAAAACAGTTGGGTATACCTCCTAATTCAGATCCGAAAGCAATATGGATTGTTTCTAGAATCGGGTCCTTTCTCGAGGAAAAGTTTCTCTCGAAAGAATTGAGTGGGAGGATGGTGGAGACTTGATGAGGTTATTGAACCATCTCTTCAACTAGTGTGTGGCAGGGCACAGGAAGTTGTTCCTGTGGCACCTACACCAATTGAAGTAGAAGCTTATGATATTGATCATGAAACTTCGGATCAAGTCACTACCAAACCTCGTAGGACGACAAGGACACGTACTACTTCGGAGTGGTAAGGTGATCCTGTCTTGAAGGTCATGTTGCTAGACAACAATGAACCTACGAGCTATGGAGAAGCGACGGTGGGCCCAAATTCCGACAAATGGTTAGGAGCCATGAAATCCGAGATAGGATCCATGTATCAGAACAAAGCATGGACTTTGGTGGACTTGCCCGATGATCGGCAAGCCATTGAGATAAATGGATCTTTTAAGAAGAAGACGGACGTGGATGGTAATGTCACCATCTATGAAGCTCGACTTGTGGCGAAGTGTTTTCCGACAAGTTCAAGGAGTTGACTACGATGAGATTTTCTCACTCGTAGCGATGCTTAAAGTCCGTCGGAATCATGTTAGCATTAGCTGCATTTATGAAATCTGGCAGATGGATGTCAAGACGAGTTTCCTTACCAGTTTTCGTGAGGAAAGGTTGTATGTAATACAATCAGAAAGTTTTTGTCGATCCTAAGGATGCTAAAAGGTATGCTAGCTCCAGCGATCCTTCTAAGGACTGGAGTGAGCATCTCGGAGTTGGAAAGTATGCTTTGATGATGATCAAAGATTTTGGGTTTGTACAAAGTTTATGAGAAACTTGTATTTCCAAAGAAGTGAGTGGGAGCACTATAGAATTTCTGATGAGTATATGTTGTTGACATATTGATGATCAGAAATGATGTAGAATTTCTAGAAAGCACATAGGGTTATTTGAAAGGTGTTTTTCAATAGAAAACCTGGATTAAGCTACTTGAGCATTAAGCATCAAGATCTATAAGGATAGATCAAAACGCTTAATGGTACTTTCAAATGAGCACATACCTTGACATGATCTTGAAGGTGTTCAAGATGAACCAGTCAAAGAAGGAGTTCTTGCCTGAGTTGTAAGGTACGAAGTTAAGACTTAAAGCTCGACCACGGCAGAATAGAGAGAAAGGA
>NW_021168988.1:0-1263 GCF_002162155.2 Triticum dicoccoides
ATCGCCATGTGACTAATACCCAAGAGTTTACTAGAGTCAGTAGTCTAGTTCACATCACTATGTGATTAACACTCAATGAGTTTTATGTTTGATCATGTTGCTTGTGAGAGAGGTTTTAGTCAACGGGTCTGAACCTTTCAGATCCGTGTGTGCTTTACAAATCTCTATGTCATCTCCTAGATGCAGCTACCACGCTCTATTTGGAGCTATTCCAAACAACTGTTCTACTTGGAGCTATTCTAAATTATTGCTCCATTATATGTATCCGGTCTCTCTACTCGGAGCTATCCGGATAGGTGTCAAGCTTGCATCGTCGTAACCTTTACGACGAACTCTTTTACCACCTCCATAATCGAGAAAATTCCTTAGTCCACTAGTTACTAAGGATAACTTTGACCGCTGTCCTGTGAGCCATTCTTGGATCACTCTTGTACCCCTCGACTGACTCATGGCAAGGCACACTTCAGGTGCGGTACACAGCATAGCATACTGAAGAGCCTACGTCTTAAGCATAGGGGACGACCTTCGTCCTTTCTCTCTATTCTACCGTGGTCGAGCTTTAAGTCTTAACTTCGTACCTTACAACTCAGGCAAGAACTCCTTCTTTGACTGGTCCATCTTGAACACCTTCAAGATCATGTCAAGGTATGTGCTCATTTGAAAGTATTATTAAGCATTTTGATCTATCCTTATAGATCTTGATGCTCAATGTTCAAGTAGCTTAATCCAGGCTTTCCATTGAAAAACACTTTCAAAATAACCCTATATGCTTTCCAGAAATATGTCAACAACATGTACTCATCAGAAATTCTATAGTGCTCCCACTCACTTCTTTGGAAATACAAGTTTCTCATAAACTTTGTACAAACCCAAATTTTTTGATCATCATCAAAGCATACATTCCAACTCCGAGATGCTCACTCCAGTCCTTAGAAGGATTGCTGGAGCTTTGCATACTTATTAGCATCTTTCGGGATTGACAAAACCTTCCGGTTGTATCACATACAACCTTTCCTCATTAAAATCGTCGAGGAAACAATGTTTTGACATCCTATCTGCAAGATTTCATAAATAATGCAGTAATCGCTAATATAATTCCAACAGACTCTTAGCATCGCTACGAGTGAGAAAATCTCATCGTAGTCAACTCCTTGAACTTGTCGGAAAACATCTTAACGACAAGTCGAGCTTTCTTAATGGTGACATTTACCATCATTGTCCGTCTTCCTTTTGAAATCCATCTGTACTCATTAGCCTTACGAC
>NW_021168989.1:0-928 GCF_002162155.2 Triticum dicoccoides
ATGCCAAGTTTCAACATTTTCAGAATTCAATTTGTAGTGCTTTTCAATTTCACGGTCATTTAGCTCTCTAAACAATTAGGTAAATGACCGAAAAACAACAAATGATGTCAGAACATGTTGGAAATTAATGACGTCGCTTTGAATGCTGCATACTGAACACAAAAGAAGTCCGGAGTTCAAATAAGTTTAAAAAACATTGAAGTGCCCGTGTAACAGATGAGTTCTCGTCCGAAACCCTGATACTCCGAAAGAGTTTGTCCAGTTTGTACACGAAGTGCGTCCAGTTTTTGCCGTGACCCTCTCTACTCTTTCGTACATGCTATGCGGGTGAAATGATGATACCATGCCAAGTTTCAACATTTTCAGAATTCATTTTGTAGTGATTTTCAATTTCACGACCATTTAGCTCTCTAAACAATTAGGTAAATGACCGAAAAACAAGAAATGATGTCAGAACATGTTGGAAATTGATGACCTCGCTTTGAATGCTGCATACTGAACACAAAAGAAGTCCGGAGTTCAAATAAATTTAAAAAACATTGAAGTGGCCGTGTAACAGATGAGTTCTCGTCCGAAACCCTGATTCTTCGAAAGAGTTTGTCCAGTTTGTACATGAAGTGCGTCCAGTTTTTGCCGTGACCCTCTCTACTCTTTCGCACATGCTATGCGGGTGAAATGATGATACCATGCCAAGTTTCAACATTTTCAGAATTCATTTTGTAGTGCTTTTCAATTTTACGGTCATTTAGCTCTCTAAACAATTAGGTAAATGACCGAAAAACAACAAATGATGTCAGAACATGTTGGAAATTAATGACGTCGCTTTGAATGCTGCATACTGAACACAAAAGAAGTCCGGAGTTCAAATAAGTTTAAAAAACAATGAAGTGCCCGTGTAACAGATGAGTTCTCGTCCAAAACCCTGATA
>NW_021168990.1:0-527 GCF_002162155.2 Triticum dicoccoides
CACTACAACATGAATTCTAAAAATGTTGAAACTTCGCATGGTATCATCATTTCACCCGCTTAGCATGTGCAAAAGAGTAGAGAGGGTCACGGCAAAAACTGGATGCACTTCATGTACAAACTGGACAAACTCTTTCGGAGTATCAGGGTTTCAGACGAGAACTCATCTGTTACACGGGCACTTCAATGTTTTTTAAACTTATTTGAACTCTGGACTTCTTTTGTGTTCAGTATGCAGCATTCAAAGCGACGTCATCAATTTCCAACGTGTTCTAACATCATTTGTTGTTTTTCGGTCATTTACCTAATTGTTTAGAGAGCTAAATGACCGTGAAATTGAAAATCACTACAAAATGAATTCTGAAAATGTTGAAACTTGGCATGGTATCATCATTTCACCCGCATAGCATGTGCGAAAGAGTAGAGAGGGTCACGGCAAAAACTGGACGCACTTCGTGTACAAACTGGACAAACTCTTTCGGAGTATCAGGGTTTCGGACGAGAACTCATCTGTTACACGGGCACTTC
>NW_021168991.1:0-1911 GCF_002162155.2 Triticum dicoccoides
CCAACACACAAGTTCCATCATATATACATACATAGCCAACACACAAGTTCCATCATATATACATACATGGCCAACACATAGTTCCATCGTTACATATTACAAAAGTTTCACATTGTTCATCCAACACCATTATCCATCAATTCACAAAAGTTTCACATTGATACAAAATAAAAACACAAATGGAAAAGAAGCACTCCATCCATGCAAGCTTCCGTGAATTAAATCAAATCTGCAAAATGATAAACAAGAAGTTAGAAGAAGAAAAAGAAGAAGACTAGAAGAATACTAGAAGAAGAAGAACACTAGAAGAAGAATAAGAAGAATTTTGGAAAAGAAGAAGAATAAGAAGAAGACTATAAGCTTATTATGTAAACTTGATCATTTTGTGCTAACATAAGTTATTTTGGAGCTAACCTATAGGAAACTAAGCATATAAGCTCTAAGTTTGCATATTAGAGCCAACTTAGGTAAAATGAAGCTAACCTATAGGAAACTAAGCGTATTAGAGATAACATAGGTAACTAAGTATATATATATCATTTTGGAAATCTGACATACCTGACAAAGTTCAATTCTCATGCATTGTTCTTCTCCTTCTCCTTCCTCAGCCTGATGCGCCAAGAGCGGCGAGGCGGTGGAGGCGGTGGAGGCAGTGGGATGTAGTCTTCTACCACAATTGGCGTGGTCATGTCGCCTGGGATCGCCGGCGCCACCACCGGTGCGTGGTCATTGTCATGCACCACAACCATCGCAAGGCCACCTTCAGGCACAACCATCGCTAGGTCATCCTCAGCCAGCTCCATCTCTTGCCCATGGTCAGCCACCACCATCTCTTGCCCTTGGTCAGCCACCACCAGCGCTAGGTCATCCTCAGCCTGATGCCCATCATCATCCTGCAGCTCCTCATCCCCACTCTGCTCCTCTTCTCCCGCACTCCAGTTCGGATCATCCTTCTTGTTGTCTATGCTGCTGCCAGAATCGCTACTGCTTTCGCTACAGCCAGAATCGTTGCTGCTTTCGCTACAGCCATAGTCGCTGCTGCTTTGGCTGTAGCCAGTGTCGCTGCTGCTGCTCCCATTACCTGTCCAAAATGCAACAATGATCGTTAACAATCGATGTGAGACAAAGCCAAATGTAGAGGAATAAGAAGAGGCAGAACGTACCGGCATCATCATCGTCAGCGTAGCGCATGCGACACATAGTCGTGTTGAACACCTTCACGATGAGCATGGTTGCGTCGTCGTCGTACCTGAAGAGAAGGAAGTACCCTAGCCGCAGGTCGTACGCACGGTAGAACTTCTCCCACCCACGAGACAAGTACATGTGGCCCTCCTTGATCACCAACTCCACATCCCACTGCCTGCGAAACCCGCTGCCGTCCTGTCGCAGCATCACATTATTTGGCAGATCTTCACCCATCAGCATGTTCATAAAACTGTCAGGCAGCTTCTGCAGTTTGGGACAATGAGTGATGTAGCAAACAACAGATATCATAATGAGATGGGTGAAGGGGAGATCTCTCGTTTTATATACCTGCGTCATGGATGATACTGAAGTCTCAAGTATGATAGTGAAGAACTCGGAAGCATCCAACTCGTACTACGGTGTCGCAGAGCGGCGGTGGCTGCTTCCCGCCATCTCTGATAAGCAGCAGAAGAGACCAATTAGTACACTTACAACAGATCATAAAACATGCATGATAACATGCATGATGCCCATCATGCATCATTTTCTAACCAAGGCATAGCTCAGGAAAACCACTTGCTTTGACCAGAACTAGCTGATTACCCCAAATCTCATGGTAAAATTAGCAAGGCAGAGCATTTCTCTTACATGACCATAGCAAGAATGACACACTCCCCTAATTATTTTGCCTGCCACTAGGATGAGCACTTAATATGGATTGATTGT
>NW_021168992.1:0-7303 GCF_002162155.2 Triticum dicoccoides
CCATATGTATGTGTTGTTCCTACCTTGCTATGCCTGCTATGCTTAGAGTCGTGTCAGGTCTGGTTCATCTGGGTGATGGGCTAGAGTGAAATGTTATGTCGGTAATGAGAGTGGTGTGGTGAACACGATTTGGTAAAGGTATCGATGAGAGGCCATGTAGGAGTACATGGTGGGTTGTTTCATTGAAGCCGACCTTAAGCACTGAGATCTGTATGTGTGATTTAAGAATCAGCTACTACCATGCATTGGGCCCGAAACCAATGGACCCTCTCGGCTTCTTATTCACCCTAGTTCTCCGTCCAGGAGTTGCAAGTAGTTTCTGGTGTTGTAGCCTACTGGAGGCCGTGGACAGCGCTGACCGTAGGGGTGGGCTGTGATGCGGTAGGTACGTGGCCGGGTGTACCGAATAGCCGTTAGGTATCTCGGGAACCCTGTTCACATCGTTCGGGGCCGTATGGGAAACCTCGGCCGGACTCCCTGCGGATGGAACCTGAATAGGCGATAAACCTGGACTGGAGGCTTAGGTGATTAGGTAGGTCGTGGCCGACACCCACGTTGGGCTTCCGCTTGAAGATTGCCGAGTACATGTCGTGTAAACGACGATAAGTGGTGAGAGCGTGTATGAAGAAGTACACCCCTGCAGGGTTAACATGATCTATTCGAATAGCCGCGTCCGCGGTAAAGGACTACTTGGTTGCCTATACAGTTCATAGACAAGTAAATGGAAACTACTAAAAGCCTCAAGATAAGAGTGAGTGCCGAGGATGGCTCTTCCGTAGGAAGACGGAGGTGGATCCTCGGTGGTGTATTGAAGTGGTGAGTAGTGGACTCGTGTGCGCAAAACCATTTCAAGTTGGAGTATCGTAGGATAGCCTAGCCAAGAGTCAAAGCTGGCTTGCTGCAATAACTCCACCAACCCTTCTTGATAACATGCATGTATGTAGGATCTGATGTAAGACTTGCTGAGTACCCTTGTACTCATGTTGCTATAATCTACATTTTTACAGAAGACGCTGCAACCCCTTCTGATGGGTTCTATGTAGACGTTGACATCAACGAGTAGGCTAAACACCCAGGTGGTGACCCTGAGCTTGTGAAGGACCACGTAGTATAGCTAGGCTTCCCAAGCCTCTTTTATTTTACTAGTTGTCTGTACTCAGATAAGTTACTTCCGCTGCTGGTTTGTATGACTGTATGACTTGTATGTTGGGTCGTGAGACCCGTACCTTTGTGTATGTTATGTATGGCTCCCTGAGCCTTAAATAAAGTACTTGTGTCGTAGAGTCATGTTGTGATGCTTCGTTGTATTTGCACATATCGAGCATATTGTGTGTATGATTGAAATGCTTGGTATGTGTGGGATCTGACTATCTAGTTGTTTATCTTTAGTAGCCTCTCTTACCGGGAAATGTCTCCTAGTGTTACCGCTGAGCCATGGTAGCTTGCTACTGCTCTGGAACACCTAGGCTGGCCGGCATGTGTCCTTCTTCGTTCCTGTGTCTGTCCCTTCGGGGAAATGTCACGCTTTGAGTACCGGAGTCCTGTTAGCCCGCTACAGCCCGGTTTACCGGAGTCCTGCTAGCCCAGTGCTACAGCCCGGACCCACTTGCTGATGACCGACACGTTCGAAGCTGGGTCATGGATGCCTATCCCTGTAAGTCTGTGCCACTTTGGGTTTACGACTAGTCATGTCAGCCCGGGCTCTTTATCATATGGATGCTAGCGACACTATCATATACGTGAGCCAAAAGGCGCAAACGGTCCCGGGCAAAGGTAAGGCGACACCCGTGAGGATACCGTGCGTGAGGCCGCAAAGTGATATGAGGTGTTACCGGCTAGATCGATGTGACATCGAGTCGGGGTCCTGACAGCGTATAATCACCCTGACATGCGGGACCCACTGTCAGGTTTGACCCAGACCTGTTCCGTTGACCTGCTGACGTCACACTGACGTCAGGCTGACGCAGTAATTGGTTTTCTGGATTTAATTTAAATCAGGAAATTCCAGAATATTATTTAAACTTCAAAAATTCATAACTTTTATTCTGTAACTCCAAATTGGACAAATTATATATGAAAAATGATCAGAAAAATCCAATCTATCCATCTGTACTATTTTCATGCATGATCAAACAAGTTAAATTGATGTTTTAAGCAGAACAAGGAAAAGCACCTTAAAAGGCCATATTTGAATTTGAAATTTGAATCCTTGATTCAAATTTGCTCAAACCCTTCTGGTTTTAGTTGCATTAGCCCAACACACTCATATTGCCATGTTTCATGCATGCATCATATTGTTGCACATTGTTTGAAGATGGTTGTGTATCGGTGTCCTTTGCGACAGGTTCTGCCTCCGAGGAGTACCGTGATTACCCTAACGAAGAACCGTATCAGTGCATCGAACCATCAGGCAAGCAACCAACCATTTGATCATATCGATACAATCCCATGTTCTCGCTCCTGCTCTCTTTTACTGCATTAAGACAACGCGTTTCAAACTGCTGTGTGCTACGGTAGTTGAACCCATTTCCTCTGCATGACCTGTCATTGCCACAGTAACTAGATGAAACCCACTAGCATGTGTAGGAGTTGTTTGAGCCATATGTATGTGTTGTTCCTACCTTGCTATGCCTGCTATGCTTAGAGTCGTGTCAGGTCTGGTTCATCTGGGTGATGGGCTAGAGTGAAATGTTTATGTCGGTAATGAGAGTGGTGTGGTGAACACGATTTGGTAAAGGTATCGATGAGAGGCCATGTAGGAGTACATGGTGGGTTGTTTCATTGAAGCCGACCTTAAGCACTGAGATCTATATGCGTGATTTAAGATACAGCTACTACCATGCATTGGGCCCTGAAATATGACCCCGCTCGACTTCTTATTCACCCTAGCTCTCTGTCCAGGAGTTGCAAGTAGTTTCTGGTGTTTGTAGCCTACTGGAGGCCGTGGACAGCGCTGACCGTAGGGGTGGGCTGTGATGCGGTAGGTACGTGGCACGGTGTACCGAATACCCGTTAGGTATCTCGGGAACCCTGTTCACATCGTTCAGGGCCGTATGGGAAACCTCGGCCGGACTCCCTGCGGATGGAACCTGGATAGGCGATAAACCTGGACTAGAGGCTTAAGTGTTTAGGTAGGTCGTGGTCTACACCCACGTCGGCTTTCGCTTGAAGTCTGCCGAGCACATGTCGTGTGCAGACGCTAAGTGGTGGAAACATGTATGAAGAAGTACACCCCTGCAGGGTTATCATAATCTATTCGAATAGCCGCGTCCGCGGTAAAGGACTACTTGGTTGCCTATACAGTTCATAGACAAGTAAATGGAAACTGCTAAAAGCCTCAAGATAAGTGTGAGTGCCGAGGATGGCTCTTCCGTAGGGAGACGGAGGTGGATCCTCGGTAGTGTATCGAAGTGGTGAGTAGTGGACTCGTGTGCGCAAAATCATTTCAAGTTGAAGTATCGTAGGATAGTCTAGCCAAGAGTCAAAGCTGGCTTGCTGCAATAACTCCACCAACCCTTCTTGATAATATGCATGTATGTAGGATCTGATGTAAGTCTTGCTGAGTACCTTTGTACTCATGTTGCTATAATTTACATTTTTTACAGAAGACGCTGCAACCCCTTCTGATGGGTTCTATGTAGACATTGACATCAACGAGTAGGCTAAAGGCCCAGGTGGTGACCCTGAGCTTGTGAAGGACCACGTAGTATAGCTAGGCTTTCCAAGCCTCTTTTATTTTACTAGTTGTCTGTACTCAGACAAGTTACTTCCGTTGCTGGTTTGTATGACTTGAATGTTGGGTCGTGAGACCCGTACCTTTGTGTATGTTATGTATGGCTCCCTGAGCCTTAAATAAAGTACTTGTGTCGTAGAGTCATGTTGTGATGCTTCGTTGTATTTGCACATATCGAGCATATTGTGTGTATGATTGAAATGCTTGGTATGTGTGGGATCTGACTACCTAGTTGTTTATCTTTAGTAGCCTCTCTTACCGGGAAATGTCTCCTAGTGTTACCGCTGAGCCATGGTAGCTTGCTACTGCTCTGGAACACTTAGGCTGGCCGGCATGTGTCCTTCTTCGTTCCTGTGTCTGTCCCTTCGGGGAAATGTCACGCATTGAGTACCGGAGTCCTATTAGCCCGCTACAGCCCGGTTTACCGGAGTCCTGCTAGCCCAGTGCTACAGCCCGGACCCACTTGCTGATGACCGACACGTTCGAAGCTGGGTCATGGATGCCTGTCCCTGTAAGTCTGTGCCGCTTTGGGTTTACGACTAGTCATGTCAGCCCAGGCTCCTTATCATATGGATGCTAGCGACACTATCATATACGTGAGCCAAAAGGCGCAAACGGTCCCGGGCAAAGGTAAGGCGACACCCGTGGGGATACCGTGCGTGAGGCCGCAAAGTGATATGAGGTGTTACCGGCTAGATCGATGTGACATCGAGTCGGGGTCCTGACAGCGTTGGTATATGCCATGGAAATGAAATCCAAGTCGACAGACTTGTTTTCCTTGCATCGTTGATAGCCCTTAAACCTTCCGATATTAATATCATTTTGGGTATGGACTGGATGTCAGCTCATCATGCCAAAATTGATTGCTTCTCTAGGACTGTTCAACTCACTCACCCTTCGGGCAAGATAGTCAATGTCTTAACCCGACTAGCCAAGCGACAATTATATTCTCTTAACGCCAGCCCTTTGCCAGACCTTGAGGACGTTTCGGTAGTCCGTGACTTTCCGGATGTCTTCCCAGAGGAATTGCCAGGTGTTCCACCTGACAGGGATGTTGAGTTCGTAATAGACCTCATTCCAGGAACCGTTCCGATTGCTAGAAGACCTTATAAGATGGCACCACTAGAACTAGCCGAGCTTAAGAAACAACTCGATGAGTCCTTGAAAAAGGGTTTCATCCGACCTAGTTCATCTCCGTGGGCTTGCCCCGTTCTCTTCGTCAAGAAGAAGGATGGTACGGACCGGATGGTTGTAGATTACCGACCTGTCAATTTGGTCACAATCAAGAACAAATATCCGCTTCCCAGGATCAACGACCTGTACGATCAGCTCGCTGGATCCTCAGTCTTCTCCAAGATGGATTTGAGGTTGGGCTACCATCAAATCAAAATCAGAAACGGGGACATTCCTAAAACGGCCTTTGTTACTCGTTATGGCCAATACGAGTACACCGTCATGTCCTTCGGTTTAACCAACGCTCCAGCCACCTTTTCTCGGTTAATGAACTCAATCTTCATGGAGTATTTGGATAAATTCGTTGTAGTTTACCTCGATGATATACTCATCTACTCCAAAACCGAGGAAGAACATGCCGAACATCTAAGGCTAGTGTTGAAGAAACTTCGAGAGCATCGCCTTTATGCCAAATTTTCTAAATGTGAATTCTGGTTGCCAGAAGTGACCTATCTAGGTCATGTAATATCTGGTAAAGGTATTGCTGTTAACCCTGAGCGAGTTCAAGCCGTCCTTAATTGGACTCCACCTGAATCGGTCAAGCAAGTTCGGAGTTTTCTGGGCTTAGCGAGCTATTGTCGTCGCTTTGTCGAGAACTTCTCCAAAGTTGCTAAACCTCTAATCGAACTCCTCAAGAAAGATAAGAAGTTCGAGTGGACTCCACAATGTGAGCACAGCTTTCAGGAACTGAAAAGACGCCTGACTTCTGCTCCCGTACTGGTACCGCCAGACTTCTCCAAGGACTTTGTTATCTACTGCGACGCCTCGCGACAAGGACTAGGTTGCATTCTCATGCAAGATCGACACGTAATTGCCTACGCTTCACGGCAATTGCACCCACATGAGGAGAATTATCCTACTCATGATCTAGAGCTTGCAGCTGTAGTCTATGCACTTAAAACCTGGCGACATTACCTCCTCGGTAATCGTTGCGAAATATTCACTGATCACCAAAGTTTGAAGTACATCTTCACCCAACCGGATCTGAACCTCAGGAAAAGACGTTGGGTTGAGTTGATCACAGACTTCGATTTAGGGATAACCTACACCCCAGGGAAAGCCAACGTCATGGCTGATGCGCTAAGTCGTAAATCTTATTGTAACAACCTGATGTTACAACAAAGTCAACCGCTTCTCCATGAGGAATTTCGGAAGCTTAACCTTCACATTGTACCTCAAGGTTTTCTCTCCACCTTGGTGGCAAAACCTACCCTTACGGATCAGATTATCAAAGCACAGAAGGTAGATCCGGGAATCTCCCGCATCAAGAGAAACATTCAGAAAGGAATTGCGAATTGCTTCTCCATTAATGATCAAGGGGTCGTATACTTCGGGAATCGACTAGTGGTTCCCAAAGTGCGAAACCTGAGGCGTTTGATCCTTAAGGAAGCTCATGAATCTCCTCTCACCATTCATCCCGGTAGTACTAAGATGTATCAGGACCTACGCCAGAGGTTCTGGTGGACTAGGATGACGAGAGAAATTGCTCAGTATATTGCAAATTGCGACGTCTGTCGTCGTGTAAAAGCAGAGCACCAACGGCCTGCTGGCACCCTTCAACCCTTAGCTATTCCTGAATGGAAATGGGATAAAATTGGTATGGATTTCATTACCGGTTTTCCCAGGACCAAGAGAGGGAATAATGCTATTTTCGTCGTGGTCGATCGTCTTTCCAAAGTAGCCCATTTCCTACCTGTTCGTGAGAGTATAACCGCTAGTCAGCTGGCAGACTTATACATCTCCCGAATAGTGTCCCTTCATGGTGTACCTTTGGAAATTAACTCGGATCGAGGAAGTCTTTTCACCTCTCGATTTTGGGAAAGTTTCCAAAATGCTATGGGAACTCGTCTTTCCTTTAGCACCGCCTTCCACCCTCAGTCGAGTGGTCAAGTGGAACACGTCAACCAAATTCTAGAAGACATGCTTCGAGCCTCTGTTATCTCGTTCGGAATGGACTGGGAGAAGTGCCTTCCATTTGCCGAATTCGCTTACAACAACAGCTATCAATCTAGCTTGGGTAAAGCCCCTTTTGAAGTTCTCTATGGACGACGGTGTCGAACACCCCTTAACTGGTCAGAGACCGGGGAAAGACAATTCTTTGGCCCGGATATGATTCAGGAAGCAGAAGAACAAGTTCGCATCGTTCGTGAAAAGTTGAAAACAGCCCAATCCCGTCAAAAGAGTCAATATGACCGAAAACATAAGGCTATGACTTTCGAGGTTGACGAGAAGGCTTATCTTCGGGTCACCCCTCTGAAGGGAACCCATCGTTTCGGTATCAAAGGCAAATTGGCTCCTCGTTACATTGGACCTTTTCGCATTCTCGCCAAACGAGGA
>NW_021168993.1:0-1151 GCF_002162155.2 Triticum dicoccoides
TTTCCACTCTGCATTCGTTCAAGCTCTTTCGAGATTGGTATCTCATTCAAGTCATTTAATTCAACCGGTGCAACATCTCTTTTAAATCTTTTCAACGGTGTTCTTTTGAGTGGGCCCTAACCCACAGGTCTTTTCCCAGGATCTTACCTGACTCTTCTATTTTCCCAGAGCTATCCTAAATTCTTCTCCAAGTTTGACGTAAGAATGAGTTATCATTAGTCAAATGCTTTTCTCCAAGATCTTTCAAATTCTTTTCATAGTTGGCTCAACCTCTTCACTTTTGATTCTTCCGGTGTGCCTCAATAATTCTTGGTGGTGTTTCTCGTTGTCATTCTCATCATTTGAAGACCGAAGAAGAGTTTCTCTTTAATCTTGCTCTATTCTCTTCAAGATTCATGGTGCTAGCTTGTTGCCATCCTCTCATAATTCTTTTCGATTGTGATAATCTTTTTCACCCATCAGGAGATATTCAAGAGTCTTCTCAGTTTGTCATCCGGAGTCCATCAATTCAGGTTTATTCATTCTCAGCCGTTAGTTATCATTCTCCTATCTTGCCGGTGCATCTATCGAATATCCTCTAATCAGTTCTTGATCTCTTTGTTCTCATGTATCTAGTTTGTCTCAAGCACCTTTGTTCATTTGCTAATTCTTACCGGTGATGCACCCCTACTTCAATCATTTTCAATTCTTACGGTGGTTCTTTCAAGATCTCTCTTCCTTGTTCATCATATCAATTCATTTGTTGTTCCAATCCTACCGGTGGTTCGTTGAAGACCTTCTCAAGTTTTGATATATCTCTTTTAATCCTTTCTACGAGAATAAGTAGTATGCCAAATCCGTTGATTGTCATCAATTTAATTGGTGAAGGATAAGCATAACATAATTCTTATTCTTGTTCATCCAAGTGATTAATTCTTTATTCCGGAGGCCCTTAAAATTCTCGGTTTCATTTGTTTCATCTTCTCTTTTTCCCGGAGTTCCAAGCTCTAATTATCACGGAGGTCCATCTAAATCATTGCAAGGATTCACCTTGTGTTTTCAATTTCTCTTTCTTTTCATTCCTTTTGTTTACCGGAGTTCTTCATGGAGGTTCTACATGATGGTTCATCAAGGATTTAATTCCCTTCTCAAAGTTTTCATCGAGATTCTTT
>NW_021168994.1:0-2031 GCF_002162155.2 Triticum dicoccoides
CATGTTACTTAGTACTGAATTTATGAGGACCAATCTTCCACCCAGAGACAGCAGTTTACCTTTCCAACTGCTAAGTCTTTTTTGCAGTCTCTCCTCGACGTGTTTCCATTCAACATTTGTGAGTCGCCGATAATGTATCGGTATCCCCAAATATGTGATCGGAAACTGGCCCAACCCGCATCCGAATAGTTCGGCGTATAGGTGGGAGTCGTCTTGAGCCTCGCCAAAACAAAACAATTCACTTTTGTGAAAATTGATCTTAAGACCTGAGAGTTGCTCGAATGTGGATAAAATTAATTTCAGATTTCTCGCTTTCTCGAGGTCATGATCCATGAAGAGAATCGTATCGTCGGCATATTGAAGTATAGAGAGACCACCATCAACTAGATGATTTACTACCCCATCAATTTGGCCATCAACCTTGGCACGCTCAATCATGACCGCTAGCATATCCGCCACTATATTGAATAGCATGGGCGATATGGAGTCACCTTGTCGCAACCCCTTTTTCGTTTGGAAATAGTGTCCAATGTCATCATTGACCTTAATGGCAACACTACCTCCAGAAACGAAGCTATGAATCATAGCGCGCCACTCTGCAGAAAATCCTTTCATTCTGAGAGTCTGTTGAAGAAATGGCCATTTGACTTTGTCATAAGCTTTTTTAAAGTCTAATTTGAGTACCACCCCATTCAACTTTTTCCGATGTAATTCATGGATTGTTTCATGAAGGATAACAACTCCATCTAGGATGTGTCTCCCTTGCATAAAAGCAGTCTGTGAAGGACGAACCACGTGTTCAGCAACCTTATTTAGCCTGATCGTCGCAACCTTCGTAAATATTTTAAAACTAACATTAAGGAGGCAAATAGGTCTATATTATTGTATCCTTTCAGCCTCATTAACCTTTGGTAATAAAATAATCTCACCGAAGTTTAAGCGAAACAATTCTAGTTGGCCAGCATGTAGGTCTAAACAAAAGTAGGAGATCCGGTTTGATGACTTCCCAGAAGTTCTGATAGAACTCAGCGGGAAAACCATCCGGACCCGGGGCTTTGTTGTGCTCCATTAAGAAAACTGCATTTCTAACTTCCTCCTCGGTGTACGGGGCTGTTAGAAGTCCATTTTCCTCATCAGAGACCTGGGGGATGTCATCTGTTCGGGACTCATCCATCAAGAAGTTTCCTTCCTCTGGGGCTCCCGCGCGAACTCGGCCTGTGGGGGAAGACGATCAATCCGTACGTCATTATCAACGACGACGGCACAATCCTTCTCTACAGCATCTCCTACATCAGCAACATGGTTGGGATTAGGCCCACGGCCAGTTTCAGGGTGGCTCTACTTCGCCCCGGAGACGCAGAGTGGACGATAGTCGAGAGGACCCTCGAGTGCCCCACCTGGTCATCCGAACATGATTTGACGTGTGTCCCATACCAAGGCGGCAAGATCCTGGTCATCATGGAGGCTGGTACATGCCACGTCATCACACCAAACACCGATGTCACAAGCGACGTGCTTGTCAGGGACGAGAGGGTGTTGCTGCTGGAAGCGTTTTTCGGTGAATCCACCTACGCGTACAACTACGTCTTTAAGTCCCGTGGCGAAATTCTATGGGTGTCGATTCAGACCGGGGAATATTACAGGTATCAGCCGGGGCCAGACCTTCTAGATGTCACGGTTTCAGTGCAGGCACTCCATGAGCCGGCATTGTCAACATTGCAGGCACCGGAGAAGATGACATGGTTGAGGAGGGACGGACATAGTCTAGCCGACCATGTGTTGTTCCTGGGTGCGCGCCATAGCTTCGTTGTGGAGGCGGCGCGGGTGCCCAACGGCCAAGGCGGGTGTGCCTACTTTGTCTACCAAAATAATAGAACCTTTACATTCGGGAAGCGTGGCGTGTTCAGGTGCAACCTCATTGATGGCAAGACCGAGCTAGTACAGCGGCTGCCTCGATGTTGGGACGAGAAGATATGCACATGGTTCAACCCTGCGTCCGTCATTAATCCTCCTCAGGTACCTATACACCAA
>NW_021168995.1:0-976 GCF_002162155.2 Triticum dicoccoides
TTATGGAGGTGACGAAGAGCTCGTCGTAAAGGGTTACGTCGACGCTAGCTTCGACACAGATCTGGATGACTCTAAGTCACAAACCGGATACGTGTATATTTTGAATGGTGGGGCAGTAAGCTGGTGCAGTTGCAAGCAAAGCGTCGTGGCGGGATCTACATGTGAAGCGGAGTACATGGCAGCCTCGGAGGCAGCACATGAAGCAATATGGGTGAAGGAGTTCATCACCGACCTAGGAGTCATACCCAATGCGTCGGGGCCGATCAAGCTCTTCTGTGACAACACTGGAGCTATTGCACTTGCCAAAGAGCCCAGGTTTCACAAGAAGACAAGGCACATCAAGCGTCGCTTCAACTCCATTCGTGAAAATGTTCAAGATGGAGACATAGAGATTTGTAAAGTACATACGGACCTGAATATAGCAGATCCGTTGACTAAACCTCTCCCTAGAACAAAACATGATCAACACCAGAATTCCATGGGTGTTCGATTCATCACAATGTAATTAGATTATTGACTCTAGTGCAAGTGGGAGACTGTTGGAAATATGCCCTAGAGGCAATAATAAAAGCATTATTATTATATTTCCTTGTTCATGATAATTGTCTTTATTCGTGCTATAATTGTGTTATTCGGAAATCATAATACATGTGTGAATAACAGACACCAACATGTCCCTAGTGAGCCTCTAGTTGACTAGCTCGTTGATCAACAGATAGTCATGGTTTCCTGACTATGGACACTGGATGTCATTGATAACGAGATCACATCATTGGGAGAATGATGTGATGGACAAGACCCAATCTTAAACATAGCACAAGATCGTATAGTTCGTTTGCTAGAGTTTTCCAATGTCAAAGTATCTTTTCCTTAGACCATGAGATCGTGTAACTCCCGGATACCGTAGGAGTGCTTTGGGTATGCCAAACGTCACAACGTAACTGGGTGACTATAAAGGTAGACTACGGGTATCTCC
>NW_021168996.1:0-1299 GCF_002162155.2 Triticum dicoccoides
TTCTTGCCATGTGTAGCTAGCACATTGTGCCTTCTTGCTGGTTATATGCTTTCCTTGCCATGACTTGCACCGTAGTGAGTGCATCGAGCTCGTTTACATGCCTTCGTGAGTTATATTTCAGCGTGTCTCAGTTTTCACTAAGTCTGAAAACTGATTGTGTTCGAGCTATGTTCGTGAGCTCGGTAGAGTATTTTGTGAACCCTTTTGGCCCCAGGTCACTTTGGGTGTTTTGTTAAGCTTGTTGAGTAGCTCCATGCCATGTTATTACTTGTCATGTTCAGGTTTTCTATCATGTTGTTTTGCTGCTCCGAAGAGAGCATCGTGATCTGAAATTTCAGACTAGTGTTAATTTCACTAAGTCTGGAATCTGTTTTGCATTTGCGTTTTAGCCATGCTTGTTTGAACCTCTTAATGGATGAATTTGCCTATGGCTCAGTGCTAGTGTTTTGTCAACCATCTTGTTTACATCACTGCCATGTATTTTGTTTTCATGTTTGGTGGTTGTAGCATGTTCATTTCGTTGCATTTAGATGCCTACTTGCTGTAAATCGCAGACCGGTGTCATATCTTAAAACGCTTGCCATTTCCAAACCGTAGCTCCGATTCCTATGATCTTTATATCGTTTTCAAGCGATTTCATCCCCTCTATCCAGTGGCACACTTGGTTTTCCAAGTTGATGCCAGGTTCATGCATTTCCTGTCATATCTTGCATTTTGCATCCCGCATCGCATCCCGCATAGCATATCGTCATTTCATCATATTGCTTGGTCTTGCCCGTGGTTGATTGTATCCTTGTTGCTTGTTTGTCTTGTTGGGTAGAGCCGGGAGACGAGTTCGCTACCGAGGAGCCCGTTGAGTTTGCTTGTGAGGAACCAGTCAACTCTGACAACTGTGCAGGCAAGATGATCATACCCTCGAAATCACTACTATCTTTGCTATGCTAGTTTGCTCGCTCTTTTGCTTTGCCACTGCTACGATGCCTACCTTTTGCTTGTCAGCCTCCCAATTGCCATGTTGAACCTCTAACCCACCATTGTCCTAGCAAACCGTTGATTGGCTATGTTACCGCTTTGCTCAGCCCTTCTTATAGCGTTGTTAGCTGCAGGTGAAGATTGGAGCCGTTCCTTGTTGGAACATTTATTTACTTGTTGGGATATCATTATATTGCTATGTTATCTTAATGCATCTATATACTTGGTAAAGGGTGGAAGGCTCGGCCTCTCGCCTAGTGTTTTGTTCCACTCTTGCCGCCCTAGTTTCCGTCATATCGGTGTTATGTTCCCGGATTGTGCGTCCCT
>NW_021168997.1:0-1000 GCF_002162155.2 Triticum dicoccoides
GGGTCAGTGACTCACGGCGATGACGAGGGGACGCTCGGCGAGGTCGGGGACGGTCCGGAGCCGGCGAATTTGACGAAGATGGCCGGCGGTCCCGAGGTTGAAGAAGGCATCGAGGGCGGTGTTGTGGCACGTCCGGGGCCTCGTGGCTCGTTGAGGAGGTAGAGGGAGGACCGGCGGAGCTTCCTGGGGCATCGGTGAGCCGTGGGGTGGCCGGTAGCCACGGTGGCTCTCGTCGGTGGCGGCGGCTCCGTTCGGTCGCGGGAGGGGAAACAGAGGAGCGAGGGGGAGGGAGGTCCAGAGAGCGAGGGAGAAGTGAGAGGGGGTCGGGGCTGCGTGGCGTCGCGGGAGGGACCAGGGAAGGAGGAGGCAGCCAGGCAGGGAGGAGGTGGCCTCCTTGGCCGCGCGCGTGCGAGCACGCAGCTGCTCCCACTGGCAAGAGGAAGACGACAGGGGGGGGAGTGGCGGTGGCGGGCTGGGCCGGCTGGGCCGGTTCTGGTGGGCTGCACGGGTGAGGCCAGGTTAGTCCTTCTCTCTCTCTCTTTTATTTTTTTTCTTCTGTTTTGTTTTATTTAATTTCGTTTTGCCACTGTTTTGAATTTTAAACAAATTCAAACAATGCCAAAAACTCCTCTGAATAATTTTATTTGGCTAGATGGACTTTTCCAAAAGCTCATAAAATATTTCAGGGGTATTTGAAATTATATTCTAATTATATAAATATAATTCAAATTCAAATAGCTAATGATTTAAATTCAAAGTCCCAAAAATAAATCCTTAAAAATGTTCAATATTTTGGTTGGGACCAGAACCCTTACCAAAAATTATCAAACATTTAAGAAGAGCCTTTTGGAGCAATGAATAAGATTTCTAGGGTTTTTGCCCCTCTTTTATTTAGGGTTTTGAGGCTTCCAATATTCCTCAATTCAAGTTTCAAAAATATAGACATGATGCACACATGAAGCTAGGCTAGAGCAATGCCAGAAGCTAGGGATGTGACAAC
>NW_021168998.1:0-2388 GCF_002162155.2 Triticum dicoccoides
ACCTCCTAACTACTCCTTGAAGTCGAACTCCACGTAGAATCATCCTCGGGATCCTCTGGCTCCTGGACTCCATCATCTGGTCGCAACAACCGGGTACAAAAAGGGGGAAAAGGAGGAGCAAAGCAACCGTGAGTACTCATCCAAAGTACTCGCAAGCAAGGAGCTACACTACATATGTATGCATTGGTATCAAATGGAATAAGGGTATCATATGTGGACTGAACTGCAGAAAGCCGGAATAAGAGGGGATAGCTAATCTGGTCGAGGACTACGCTTCTGGCCACCTCCATCTTGCAGCATGGAGAAGAGAGTAGATGGTAAGCTCACCAAGTAGCATCACATAGCATAAACCTAACCGATGATCCTCCCCTCGTCGCCCTGTGAGAGAGCGATCACCGGTTGTATCTGGCACTTGGAAGGGTGTGTTTTATTAAGTATCTGGTTCTAGTTGTCATAAGGTCAAGGTACAACTCCAAGTCGTCCTGTTACCGAAGATCACGGCTATTCGAATAGATTAACTTCCCTGCAGGGGTGCACCACATAACCCAACACGCTCGATCCCATTTGGTCGGACACACTTTCCTGGGTCATGCCCGGCCTTGGAAGATCAACACGTCGCAGCCCTACCTAGGCACAACAGAGAGGTCAGCACGCCGGTCTAAATCCTATGGCGCAGGGGTCTGGGCCCATCGCCCATTGCACACCTGCACGTTGCGAGGGCGGCCGGAAGCAGAACTAGCCCCCTTAATACAAGAGCAGGCTTACGTTCCAATCCGGCGTGCGCCGCTCAGTCGCTGACGTCACGAAGGCTTCGGCTGATACCACGGCGTCGAGTGCCCATAACTGTCCCTGCGTAGATTGTTAGTGCGTATAGGCCAATAGCCAGACTTAGATCAAATACCAAGATCTCGTTAAACGTGTTAAGTATCCGCGAACGCCGACCAGGGCCAAACCCACCTCTCTCCTAGGTGGTCTCAACCTGCTCTGTCGCTCCACCACAAAGTAATAGTCGGGGGCCGTCGGGAACCCATGCCCACCACTACCTGGATGGAGCCACTTTCCCCTTCAGCCCCCAACTCCAAACAGTATCATAAGTAATGTAATAGTATAAAGTATATAGCATATGCCCGTGATCACCTCCCGAAGTGATCACGGCCCAGTAGTATAGCATGGCAGACGGACAAGAGTGTAGGGCCACTGATAATAATCTAGCATCCTATACTAAGCATTTAGGATTGCAGGTAAGGTATCAACAGTTGTAGCAACAATGACAAGCTATGCATTAGAATAGGATTAACAGAAAGCAGTAACATGCTACACTACTCTAATGCAAGCAGTATAGAGGAGAGTAGGCGATATCTGGTGATCAAAGGGGGGGAGCTTGCCTGGTTGCTCTGGCAAGAGAGAGGGGTCACGGCGACGGTGCCACGGGCGTGCGCTGGCATGGCAGGGACACGCGGAGAGCCAGGGGGTGTTGGGCGGCGCCGGGTGGCGTGGCGAGAGGGCTCGGGCCCTTGTTGGCCGTCACGGAAGGTGCAGCCACCGCAGAAGCTTCCAACGCCGGCGAGCCTCGTTGCTACCGACGCCAGGAATCGGCCAAGCGTGCGTGCGGGGTGCTGGCCTGGGAGAAGAGGCTGTGTGCAACGCGCCAGGGCGCACTGTGGCCGCGTGACCGAGTCTGACGAAGGAGAAAAATTGACTGAATCTCTGAACTTTCTGAACTTGCAAAGGAACAGTGCAGCTCAGGTGTTCGACAGAATGTTTTTGGCCTCTGGGGATTTTTCCTTGAGCTGATTTTTGGTGGAGTGGCTACTCATTGCTCCAGTAGGCTGCCTGAATTTTGGTGGAATTTTTGGAGCAGTGTAGATATGAATTTCATCAAATTTGGCAAATCTGGTCCAAACTTGCAGAGACTGAATTTTGAAAATTTTGAAAAGAGAAGGAGTGGATCAAGATGGTTCTGGGTTGTGGGTACAAAGGACTATCCAGGAGAGTTGGTTTGAGGCCAAAACTCAAATGCAAAAGGGTACTTGCTTTGAAAATCACTCAGGCTCCAAATAATTTTCAGAAATGATTTGAGAGGAAAAATAATTAGAATAAAATCCAAAACTTGCTTGGATTAGTTGGGACAGAGAACCTAGGTTGATTACAAGGAGGAGGGGAGGTTTTGGAGGGGTTTTACCACATGGGCAAAATGCCAAGTCATGGGTGGTTTTCAAGATATGAAAATCCCAAATTTTCATAGAGTTTCTTTTTAAAAGAAAAAGATTAAACTCCCAAAATAGATTTGAGAGGGAACCAACAGAGAAGAAGTTTCAAAAGATCAAACACCATAGGTTGAATAAAAATAAAAACCTTGCCAAAGAAAAGGAAGTTTTTAAGAGGAAG
>NW_021168999.1:0-1044 GCF_002162155.2 Triticum dicoccoides
TATGACATGGTATAAAGTGTGCCATTTTCGAGAATCTATCCACGACAACAAATATGCTATCCCTCCCCTTCTTTGTTCGAGGTAAACCTAAAACAAAGTCCATAGATATATCCTCCCAAGGAACACTAGGTACAGGCAAAGGCATATATAAACCATGAGGATTGAGTCGTGACTTAGCTTTTTGACATGTAGTGCATCGAGCAATAAAACGCTCAACATCCCGTCTCATCTTTGGCCAAAAGAAATGTGTAGCAAGTACGTCCTCCGTCTTCTTCACGCCAAAGTGTCCCATTAATCCTCCTCCATGCGCCTCCTGCAACAACAAAAGACGAACGGAGCTAGCTGGAATGCATAGCTTGTTAGCACGAAACACAAATCCATCGTTAACGACAAACTTGTTCCACATTCTTCCTTCTTTACAATTCTGCATTACATCTTCAAAATCAGCATCATGCACATATTGATCTTTGATGGTCTCCAAACCAAATATTTTGAAGTCAAGTTGTGAAAGCATAGTATAGCGACGAGACAATGCATCAGCAATAACATTTTCTTTTCCCTTCTTGTGTTTAATGACATAAGGGAAATTCTCAATGAATTCAACCCATTTAGCATGTCTACGATTCAGTTTAGCTTGACTTTTAATATGTTTCAAAGATTCATGATCAGAATGTATAACAAACTCTTTGGGCCATAAATAATGTTGCCATGTTTCTAAAGTCCGAACAAGAGCATATAATTCTTTATCATAAGTAGAATAATTCAGACTAGGCCCACTCAATTTTTCAGAAAAGTATGCAACAGGTTTGCCATCTTGTAATAACACACCTCCTAATCCAATTCCACTAGCATCACATTCAAGCTCAAAAGTCTTATTAAAATCAGGAAGTTGGAGTAAAGGAGCATGTGTCAACTTATCTTTCAATACCGTGAAGGCTTCTTCCTGTGCGGTACCCCAAACAAAAGGCACATCCTTCTTTGTAAGCTCGTTGAGAGGTGCAGCAATGGTGCTGAAATCTCTCACAAAACGCCTATAGAATCCAG
>NW_021169000.1:0-1039 GCF_002162155.2 Triticum dicoccoides
ATATCCCGGTAGTCCGTGACTTTCCGGATGTCTTTCCAGAGGAACTGCCAGGTGTTCCACCTGACAGAGATGTAGAGTTCGTCATAGATCTTATCCCAGGAACAGCTCCAATCTCCCGGAGACCTTACAAGATGGCACCCTTAGAACTAGCCGAGCTTAAGAAACAACTTGATGAGTCCTTGCAAAAGGGTTTCATCCGTCCTAGTTCTTCTCCTTGGGCTTGCCCCGTCCTCTTTGTCAAGAAGAAAGACGGTACGGACCGGATGGTCGTTGATTATCGTCCCGTTAATTTGGTCACGATAAAGAACAAGTATCCGCTCCCCAGGATCAACGACCTGTATGATCAGCTCGCTGGATCCTCAGTCTTTTCCAAGATGGATTTAAGGTTAGGCTACCATCAAATCAAGATCAGAAACGGGGACATTCCCAAGACAGCTTTTGTCACTCGTTATGGTCAGTAGGAGTACACCGTCATGTCCTTCGGCCTAACCAACGCCCCAGCCACATTCTCCCGCCTGATGAACTCGATCTTCATGGAGTACTTAGATAAGTTCGTCGTGGTTTACCTCGACGATATTCTTATCTACTCGAAGAACGAGGAAGAGCATGCCGAACATCTTAGACTTGTGTTAGAAAAACTCAGAGAGCACCGCCTTTATGCCAAGTTCTCCAAGTGTGAATTTTGGTTGTCAGAAGTGACCTACTTAGGTCACGTAATCTCTGGTAAGGGCATTGCTGTCAATCCCGAGAGAGTTCAGGCTGTTCTCGATTGGACTCCACCTGAGACCGTTAAACAAGTTAGGAGTTTCCTTGGGCTAGCCAGTTATTGTCGCCGCTTTGTTGAAAACTTCTCCAAAGTAGCCAAACCCCTCACGGAACTTCTCAAGAAAGATAAAAAGTTTGAGTGGTCCCCACAGTGTGAACACAGTTTTCAGGAACTGAAAAGGCGCCTGACTTCTGCTCCCATACTTGTGCCACCGGATTTCACTAAAGACTTTATTATCTACTGCGACGCCTCACGACAGGGACTAGGTTGCAT
>NW_021169001.1:0-1164 GCF_002162155.2 Triticum dicoccoides
GAAACCAGCCGACTGGAGCCAAACCTTGACCCCGTCAATTCTCCGGTGAACGACGAAGTTGCCATGGATGTTTTCCGACTGGAGTCTCGTGTTGCAGCTGTCGTGGACTATCTCGCAAGGCTGAAGGCCGCCACATCTCGCATCGACTCGACGCTCTGGCCTGAGGAGACACTTCAGAATGACCTTGAGTCGCTGATGGCCCGCTTGAACACGATCCCTGGTCGAGTGCAGGAGTGGAAGAAGTCCTCGGCTCGGTGTGGTGCAGATGTCGCTCTGTGTCTGGCCCGAGTCCACTGCAAAGATGCGCGAGAAGAGAAGCTGGCGGCCCTTCGGGTGGCCAATACCAAGAAGCACGACTTCAGATCCTTTATGGAAACTTTCCTTGCAGCTGCCACTCGGATCGCCGACGGGATTGACCTTGATGAATTTGTTGCACCTTTCAGCCCTCCACAGGAGGGGTAAAAAACTTCTTCTGGCTCGACGCTTTAAATTTGCCTCGGTACGCCGAGTGAAATTGTAACCGACAAACCTTAACAGGCTTGACGCCTGAGCACTTTCGGTTCCTTTAGATGTCGATTCAAACTTGGATTTGGTGCTTGAATACGATTGCCTTCGGCTCGAAATGTCTTTTGCAGGTTCAAAGCAAGGTGCCTGTGCTGCAATCGACTTATTCTTTAGTCCACTTAGACGAGCACTGGGCTGCACCTAAGCCCCCGAGTGAGAGGGTTGCTCTTCACTCGGTAGGATTTTTGTAACTTAGGCGAGCACAGGGCTGCAGCTAAGCCCCCGAGTGAGAGGGTTGCTCTTCACTCGGTAGGATTTTGATAACTTAGGCGAGCACGAGGCTGCAGCTAAGCCTCCGAGTGAGAGGATTGCTCTTCACTCGGTAGGATTTTCACAACTTAGGCGAGTGCTTGGACTGCAGCTAAGCCCCCGAGTGAGAGGGTTGCTCTTCACTCGGTAGGATTTTTATAACTTAGGCGAGCACGCGGCTGCAGCTAAGCCTCCGAGTGGAAGGCTGGCTTACCACTCGGTAGGATTTTGATAACTTAGGCGAGCACGAGGCTGCAGCTAAGCCTCCGAGTGGAAGGCTGGCTTACCACTCGGTAGGATTTTGATAACTTAGGCGAGCACGAGGCTGCAGCTAAGCCTCCGAGTGAGAGG
>NW_021169002.1:0-1316 GCF_002162155.2 Triticum dicoccoides
AAACACAAGTCTGAGACCTTTGAAAAGTTCAAGGAATTTCAGAGTGAAGTTGAGAATCAACGTGACAGGAAAATCAAGTTTCTACGATCAGATCATGGAGGAGAATACTTGAGTCACGAGTTTGGTACACACTTAAGAAAATGTGGAATAGTTTCACAACTCACGCCGCCTGGAACACCTCAGCGTAATGGTGTGTCCGAACGTCGTAATCGCACTCTATTAGATATGGTGCGATCTATGATGTCTCTTGCCGATTTACCACTATCTTTTTGGGGCTATGCTTTAGAGACTGCCGCATTCACTTTAAATAGGGCCCCGTCGAAATCCGTTGAGACGACACCGTATGAATTATGGTTTGGGAAGAAACCTAAGTTGTCATTTCTAAAAGTTTGGGGATGCGATGCTTATGTCAGGAAACTTCAACCTGAAAAGCTCGAACCCAAATCGGAAAAATGCGTCTTCATAGGATACCCTAAAGAAACTGTTGGGTATATCTTCTACCTCAGATCCAAAGGCAAGATCTTTGTTGCCAAGAATGGGTCCTTTCTGGAGAAAGAGTTTCTCTCGAAAGAAGTAAGTGGGAGGAAAGTAGAGCTTGATGAAGTATTACCTCTTGAACCAGAAAATGGCGCAACTCAAGAAAATGTTCCTGAGGTGCCTGCACCGACTAGAGAGGAAGTTAATGATAATGATCAAGATACTTCAGATCAAGATCCTACTGAAATTCGAAGGTCCACGAGGACACGTTCCGCACCAGAGTGGTACGGCAACCCTGTCTTGGAAATCATGTTGTTAGACAACGGTGAACCTTCGAACTATGAAGAAGCGATGGCGGGTCCGGATTCCGACAAATGGCTAGAAGCCATGAAATCCGAGATAGGATCCATGTATGAAAACGAAGTATGGACTTTGACTGACTTGCCCGTAGAACGGCGAGCCATAGAAAATAAATAGATCTTTAAGAAGAAGACAGACGCGGATGGTAATGTGACCATCTATAAAGCTCGGCTTGTCGCTAAGGGTTATCGACAAGTTCAAGGGGTTGACTACGATGAGACTTTCTCACCGGTAGCGAAGCTGAAGTCCGTCCGAATCATGTTAGCAATTGCCGCATTTTATGATTATGAAATTTGGCAAATGGACGTCAAAACGGCATTCCTTAATGGTTTCCTTAAGGAAGAATTGTATATGATGCAGCCGGAAGGTTTTGTCGATCCTAAAAATGCTGACAAGGTGTGCAAGCTCCAACGCTCGATTTATGGGCTGGTGCAAGCATCTCGGAGTTGGAACATTCGTTTTGATGAGATGATCAAAGC
>NW_021169003.1:0-1608 GCF_002162155.2 Triticum dicoccoides
TGTGTTCATGCCCATGGACACGATGTAGATCTTATCATTAAAGCTTCTCTTAAATTAATTATTCCCTTGGTATAAGTTCTTATATCTGGGATCCGGCCTTTTGCAATCGTGGTTCTGACCATGTTCTCCTGTAAATACCTTTTCTCGGACAAGTTTAAGCACTTGTCTTCTACAAAGCAATACCCTATTCCAACCTCTACTTTGATCTGTCGTCGAGTATTACCCCCCTGGAATCTCGAGATTATCATGGAACTGCATAACTTCTTATGAGTTCTTCATCAAGTGCTACCTTCCCACTGATTCCAATTTTTCCACGGGCTCTGAGTTATTAGACACTCAAAGACACCGATAACTGAACCGAGTCCGCTCTACGGTTCAACAACTCTTCAGTAAGCTTCTATAAGTACGAGTTTGTACCCGATCACGCCATTCCTAGCCTGTTTGGCTATATCATTGTCGTGATGATCTTAACTGTGCAACCCGGCCCTTATTCTCGGAGCACCAATTTGCGACGATAGCTAAGCTTACGTCGATTTTCCTCGTCATACCCTTTCATCTTAAACAACAAGCTTGAGTTCGAGTTTGTGTCGTACCTATGGTTCCAATAACCTCTTGCTTCATCATTCTTTTGACTTGTTGTGATCGCGGATCGATTACATCTTCGTGGAATCTCTCGACAAATGTGTCATGATCACCATCTACATTCTGATGCTCTTCCAGGATATCAATTGAATTAATGATGAGAAATACCATCCTTGCCCTCGATGAATTGTGTTGTCATCAACCTCTTTATTGCGTTCCCTACAACAAAAACTTGTTTGTGTTCTGTGTTATACCTCGAGTTCCTTGCTACCTAGCATTTGTTCTTCTTTACCATGGAGTATTACCATCTTTTATGTCAAGAAGGTCGTGAGGATTACTCCACCTCTTAAGACTTCTTGGTATGGTGATACTTCTCACCCTCACCATTCTTTCTTGGTACCCGTGTTGTTTCTAACCGGAATACCGACAATTGAACTATGAGGTGTGAATTCAAAACTTCTAGCAACCCCATTGCTTTGAAGTAATGGTCGAGTTTCATTCTAATTCTTTTGTTCGTCAAGTCACCACTCTAACATTGATCGTGCGACTCAACCCATATTCGGGCGCACCGTTCAACCAATGTTTAATTGTGTATGTTTTCCTCGAGCATACTTCCTTATATCATTTGATCTGACAAATGTTATCTCCTTGTTCACTTAATGGTGGAAATCCATCTTTTGGGGAATCTCGGTGAATTGCCGTTGAGTTCACCAGACACCTCCTTGTCCTCTCCTTGGGTTAATGATGAACTCTTGATAACGGAAATCACTTCATAGTTCATTTCCCGAGAATCTTACAATGTCATTTCGTTGATATGTGCCGCAGCTTTTCTTCTCGGACATCCTGAGTCTGAGGTATCATGACACCAATCGGATCTGAATCTTGGTCGGATATGATGGTTGGGACAACTTTCCAAGAGTTATGATGTTGATCCTTTGATGAACCGGTAACATGATGTCATGCCTAGCACCCCCCCCCTCGGCTGGAGGACCTATCACTATAGATTCCTTTTCAGCAAGGTTATCC
>NW_021169004.1:0-1267 GCF_002162155.2 Triticum dicoccoides
CTTACAAATAAAGGGCCTAGCTTGGAGAAGGATGAACATTGGAGCAAGAACAAGCATGGAGATGATGGCATGCGCAAGGGGAACAAGAACGGAGTTACAAGTGATGATTTCAGGACTTTGAAGCCACCATAATGAGCGCATGAAGCCTTGGACGAAATATACAAGATGCCACTTCATAAATTTCGTCCCGAGGTTATTATAGGTGCTGCGTCACCTTATTATTGGGCCAGGCCCATGTAATTTCGAAATACATAAGTATAGGCTATTTTTAGAGTCCGTATGTGTGGGGAAACAAGAGAGAGGGTTGATTTCGGACCCCTCCACCAAGGGCCACGAAATTCCCCCCCTCTTCCTCCATATATACAGCCCTTAGGGCATCGTTTAGACTTTGGGGTTTTGTTTAGATTAAAAGTTCACCATAGCTGCAACTTCGCGTACTTCGTTTGTGTTCAACGACCAGACAAAGGCGTCACAGAACCCCACCTTGATCAATAAAGCTTTCATCTTATATTCGCAATATCCAGATTGCAATCTTAGTTTCTTGCTTGTTCTTCATTTGCTCGCAGGAAACAGACCCTCATGGTCAGGTTGATCGTGCTCCGGCGTGGTCAATAACCTCTCGGAGTTGGTTTAGCGATTGCTAAGGCGCGACGTCCTCGCACGTTCGTAGTCGGATCGTCAAAGTCGACTGCCACCAAAGCGATATCCATCATCTCATCGAAAGACGGGACACCTTTGCCTCTATCAAGTGGTATCAGATTTCCAGGTTGCTCGGTGAGATATTACAGTTTTTCGTAGTTTAGATCGAGTCTGCTCTTCATACCTACAGTCCACGAAAAAGCCACACAAAAAAATTAGGGTTAGGTCATCATATCCGAACCAATCTGAGCCTTTGCATAATCTTTTTAGGGTTTTGCTTTGTTGAATTTGCGGTTGCATCGTCGGTCTAGTTGCTGGTCTTAGAGTCTAGTCTTTTAGAGTTTCGAGTTCTGGTCATAAGTTGTCACGCCGCCGCCGCACCATCATCATCGCCCCTGCCATCTACCACCACCGTTCCGAATCAGTATCCATATACCACCACCAATCCGTGTCCATATACCACCACCGATCCATATCCATATACTACCACCGCTACCACCACCGCTGCCATATACCACCACCATATATCCACCACCAATCCGAGTTCCTTGCTTATTAGGTTTGTTTTCGAGATCCATCTAGTTTCCGATTCGTGTTTCCTTGCCGGAGTAGGTTTCGGAAAAAAAAA
>NW_021169005.1:0-578 GCF_002162155.2 Triticum dicoccoides
GTGATTTTCAATTTCACGGTCATTTAGCTCTCTAAACAATTAGGCAAATGACCGAAAAAAACAAATGATGTTAGAACATGTTGGAAATTGATGATGTCGCTTTGAATGCTGCATACTGAACACAAAAGAAGTCCGGAGTTCAAATAAGTTTAAAAAACATTGAAGTGCCCCTGTAACAGATGAGTTCTCGTCCGAAACCCTGCTACTCCGAAAGAGTTTGTCCAATTTGTACGTGACGTGCGTCAAGTTCTTGCCGTGACCCTCTCTACTCTTTCGCACATGCTATGCGGGTGAAATGATGATACCATGCCAAGTTTCAACATTTTCAGAATTCATTTTGTAGTGATTTTCAATTTCACGGTTATTTAGCTCTCTAAACAATTAGGTAAATGACTGAAAAACAACAAATGCTGTTAGAACATGTTGGAAATTGATGACGTCGCTTTGAATGCGGCATACTGAACACAAAAGAAGTCCAGAGTTCAAATAAGTTTAAAAAACATTGAAGTGCCCGTGTAACAGATGAGTTCTCGTCCGAAACCCTGATACTCCGAAAGAGTTTGTCCAGTTTGTACACG
>NW_021169005.1:740-1536 GCF_002162155.2 Triticum dicoccoides
CAAATGATGTTAGAACATGTTGGAAATTGATGACGTCGCTTTGAATGCGGCATACTGAACACAAAAGAAGTCCAGAGTTCAAATAAGTTTAAAAAACATTGAAGTGCCCGTGTAACAATGAGTTCTCGTCCGAAACCCTAATACTCCGAAAGAGTTTGTCCAGTTTGTACACGAAGTGCGTCCAGTTTTTGCCGTGACCCTCTCTACTCTTTTGCACATGCTATGCGGGTGAAATGATGATACCATGCCAAGTTTCAACATTTTCAGAATTCATTTTGTAGTGATTTTCAATTTCACGGTCATTTAGCTCTCTAGCCAATTAGGTAAATGACCGAAAAACAACAAATGATGTCAGAACATGTATGAGATTGATGACGTCGCTTTGAATGCTGCATACTGAACACAAAAGAAGTCGGAGTTCAAATAAGTTTAAAAAACATCGAAGTGCCCGTGTAACAGATGAGTTCTCGTCCGAAACCCTGATACTCCGAAAGAGTTTGTCCAGTTTGTACAGGAAGTGCGTCCAGTTTTTGTTGTGACCCTCTCTACTCTTTCGCACATGCTATGCGGGTGAAATGATGATACCATGCCAAGTTTCAACATTTTCAGAATTCATTTTGTAGTGATTTTCAATTTCACAGTCATTTAGCTCTCTAAACAATTAGGTAAATGACCGAAAAAAACAAATGATGTTAGAACATGTTGGAAATTGATGACGTCGCTTTGAATGCTGCATACTGAACACAAAAGAAGTCCAGAGTTCAAATAAGTTTAAAAAACATTGAAGTGCCCGTGT
>NW_021169005.1:7277-8035 GCF_002162155.2 Triticum dicoccoides
GGTAAATGACCGAAAAACAACAAATGATGTCAGAACATGTTGGAATTGATGACGTCGCTTTGAATGCTGCATACTGAACACAAAAGAAGTCGGAGTTCAAATAAGTTTAAAAAACATCGAAGTGCCCGTGTAACAGATGAGTTCTCGTCCGAAACGCTGATACTCCGAAAGAGTTTTTCCAGTTTGTACACGAAGTGCGTCCAGTTTTTGCCGTGACCCTCTCTACTCTTTCGCACATGCTATGCGGGTGAAATGATGATACCATTCCAAGTTTCAACATTTTCAGAATTCATTTTGTAGTGATTTTCAATTTCACGGTCATTTAGCTCTCTAAACAATTAGGTAAATGACCGAAAAACGACAAATGATGTTAGAACATGTTGGAAATTGATGATGTCACTTTGAATGCTCCATACTGAACACAAAATAAGTACGGAGTTCAAATAAGTTTAAAAAACATTGAAGTGCCCGTGTAACAGATGAGTTCTCGTCCGAAACCCTAATACTCCGAAAGAGTTTGTCCAATTTGTACATGAAGTGCGTCCAGTTTTTGCCGTGACCCTCTCTACTCTTTCGCACATGCTATGCGGGTGAAATGATGATACCATGCCAAGTTTCAACATTTTCAGAATTCATTTTGTAGTGATTTTCAATTTCACGGTCATTTAGCTCTCTAAACAATTAGGTAAATGACCGAAAAAAACAAATGATGTTAGAACATGTTGGAAATTGATGACGTCGCTTTGAATGCTGCATAC
>NW_021169005.1:8055-8907 GCF_002162155.2 Triticum dicoccoides
CGTGTAACAGATGAGTTCTCGTCCGAAACCCTGATACTCCGAAAGAGTTTGTCCAATTTGTACGTGACGTGCGTCAAGTTTTTGCCGTGACCCTCTCTACTCTTTCGCACATGCTATGCGGGTGAAATGATGATACCATGCCAAGTTTCAATATTTTCAGAATTCATTTTGTAGTGATTTTCAATTTCACGGTCATTTAGCTCTCTAAACAATTAGGTAAATGACCGAAAAACAACAAATGATGTTAGAACATGTTGGAAATTGATGATGTCGCTTTGAATGCTGCATACTGAACACAAAAGAAGTCCAGAGTTCAAATAAGTTTAGAAAACATTGAAGTGCCCGTGTAACAGATGAGTTCTCGTCTGAAACCCTGATATCCGAAAGAGTTTGTCGAGTTTGTACACGAAGTGCGTCCAGTTTTTGCCATGACGCTCTCTACTCTTTTGCACATGCTATGCGGGTGAAATGATGATACCATGCCAAGTTTCAACATTTTCAGAATTCATTTTGTAGTGATTTTCAATTTCACGATCATTTAGCTCTCTAAACAATTAGGTAAATGACCGAAAAACAACAAATGATGTCAGAATATGTTGGAAATTGATGACGTTGCTTTGAATGCTGCATACTGAACACAAAAGAAGTCGGAGTTCAAATAAGTTTAAAAAACATCGAAGTTCCCGTGTAACAGATGAGTTCTCGTCCGAAACCCTGATACTCCGAAAGAGTTTGTCCAGTTTGTACACGAAGTGCGTCCAGTTTTTGCCGTGACCCTCTCTACTCTTTCGCACATGCTATGCGGGTGAAATGATGATACCATGCCAAGTTTCACATTTTCAGAATTCATTT
>NW_021169005.1:9055-11636 GCF_002162155.2 Triticum dicoccoides
TATGCGGGTGAAATGATGATACCATGCCAAGTTTCAACATTTTTGGAATTCATTTTGTAGTGATTTTCAATTTCACGGTCATTTAGCTCTATAAACAATTAGGTAAATGACCGAAAAACAACAAATGATGTTAGAACATGTTGGAAATTGATGACGTCGCTTTGAATGCTGCATACTGAACACAAAGAAGTCCGGAGTTCAAATAAGTTTAAAAAACATTGAAGTGCCCGTGTAACAGATGAGTTCTCGTCCAAAACCCTGATACTCCGAAAGAGTTTGTCCAATTTGTACATGAAGTGCGTCCAGTTTTTGCCATGACCCTCTCTACTCTTTCGCACATGCTATGCGGGTGAAATGATGATACCATGCCAAGTTTCAACATTTTCAGAATTCATTTTGTAGTGATTTTCAATTTCACGGTCATTTAGCTCTCTAAACAATTAGGCAAATGACCGAAAAAAACAAATGATGTTAGAACATGTTGGAAATTGACGATGTCGCTTTGAATGCTGCATACTGAACACAAAAGAAGTCCGGAGTTCAAATAAGTTTAAAAGACATTGAAGTGCCCCTGTAACAGATGATTTCTCGTCCGAAACCCTGCTACTCCGAAAGAGTTTGTCCAATTTGTACGTGACGTGCGTCAAGTTTTTGCCGTGACCATCTCTACTCTTTCGCACATGCTATGCGGGTGAAATGATGATACCATGCCAAGTTTCAACATTTTCAGAATTCATTTTGTAGTGATTTTCAATTTCACGGTCATTTAGCTCTCTAAACAATTAGGCAAATGACCGAAAAAAACAAATGATGTTAGAACATGTTGGAAATTGATGATGTCGCTTTGAATGCTGCATACTGAACACAAAAGAAGTCCGGAGTTCAAATAAGTTTAAAAGACATTGAAGTGCCCCTGTAACAGATGAGTTCTCGTCCGAAACCCTGCTACTCCGAAAGAGTTTGTCCAATTTGTACGTGACGTGCGTCAAGTTTTTGCCGTGACCATCTCTACTCTTTCGCACATGCTATGCAGGTGAAATGATGATACCATGCCAAGTTTCAACATTTTCAGAATTCATTTTGTAGTGATTTTCAATTTCACGGTTATTTAGCTCTCTAAACAATTAGGTAAATGACTGAAAAACAACAAATGATGTTAGAACATGTTGGAAATTGATGACGTCGCTTTGAATGCGGCATACTGAACACAAAAGAAGTCCAGAGTTCAAATAAGTTTAAAAAACATTGAAGTGCCCGTGTAACAGATGAGTTCTCGTTCGAAACCCTGATACTCCGAAAGAGTTTGTCCAGTTTGTACACGAAGTGCGTCCAGTTTTTGCCGTGACCCTCTCTACTCTTTTGCACATGCTATGCGGGTGAAATCATGATACCATGCCAAGTTTCAACATTTTCAGAATTCATTTTGTAGTGATTTTTAATTTCACGGTCATTTAGCTCTCTAAAAAATTAGGTAAACGACCGAAAAACAACAAATGATGTCAGAACATGTTGGGAATTGATGACGTCACTTTGAATGCTGCATACTGAACACAAAAGAAGTCGGAGTTCAAATAAGTTTAAAAAACATTGAAGTGCCCGTGTAACAGATGAATTCTCGTCCGAAACCCTGATACTCCGAAAGAGTTTGTCCAGTTTGTACACGAAGTGCGTCCAGTTTTTGCCGTGACCCTCTCTACTCTTTCGCACATGCTATGCAGGTGAAATGATGATACCATGCCAAGTTTCAACATTTTTAGAATTCATTTTGTAGTGATTTTCAATTTCACGGTCATTTAGCTCTCTAAACAATTAGGTAAATGACCGAAAAACAACAAATGATGTTAGAACATGTTGGAAATTGATGACGTCGCTTTGAATGCTGGATACTGAACACAAAAGAAGTCCGGAGTTCAAATAAGTTTAAGAAACATTGAAGTGCCCGTCTAACAGATGAGTTCTCGTCCAAAACCCTGATACTCCGAAAGAGTTTGTCCAATTTGTACATGAAGTGCATCCAATTTTTGCCGTGACCCTCTCTACTCTTTCGCACATGCTATGCGGGTGAAATGATGATACCATGCCAAGTTTCAACATTTTCAGAATTCATTTTGTAGTGATTTTCAATTTCACGGTCATTTAGCTCTCTAAACAATTAGGTAAATGATGGAAAAAAACAAATGATGTTAGAACATGTTGGAAATTGATGACGTCGCTTTGAATGCTGCATACTGAACACAAAAGAAGTCCGGAGTACAAATAAGTTTAAAAAACATTGAAGTGCCTGTGTAACAGATGAATTCTCGTCCGAAACCCTGATACTCCGAAAGAGTTTGTCCAGTTTGTACATGAAGTGCGTCCAGTTTTTGCCGTGACCCTCTCTACTCTTTCGCACATGCTATGCGGGTGAAATGATGACACCATGCCAAGTTCCAACATTTTCAGAATTCATTTTGTAGTGATTTTCAATTTCATGGTCATTTAGCTCTCTAACCAATTAGGTAAATGACCGAAAAACAACAAATGATGTCAGAACATGTTGGAAATTGATGACGTCGCTTTGAATGCTGCATACTGAACACAA
>NW_021169005.1:13388-14229 GCF_002162155.2 Triticum dicoccoides
CGGGTGAAATGATGATACCATGCCAAGTTTCAACATTTTCAGAATTCATTTTGTAGTGATTTTCAATTTCACAGTCATTTAGCTCTCTAAACAATTAGGTAAATGACCGAAAAAAACAAATGATGTTAGAACATGTTGGAAATTGATGACGTCGCTTTGAATGCTGCATACTGAACACAAAAGAAGTCTAGAGTTCAAATAAGTTTAAAAAACATTGAAGTGCCCGTGTAACAGATGAGTTCTCGTCCGAAACCCTGATACTCCGAAAGAGTTTGTCCAGTTTGTACAGGAAGTGCGTCCAGTTTTTGCCGTGACCCTCTCTACTCTTTCGCACATGCTATGCGGGTGAAATGATGATACCATGCCAAGTTTCAACATTTTCAGAATTCATTTTGTAGTGATTTTCAATTTCACGGTCATTTAGCTCTCTAAACAATTAGGTAAATGACCGAAAAACAACAAATGATGTTAGAACATGTTGGAAATTGATGACGTCGCTTTCAATGCTGCATACTGAACACAAAAGAAGTCCGGAGTTCAAATAAGTTTAAAAAACATTGAAGTGCCCGTGTAACAGATGAGTTCTCGTCCGAAACCCTGATACTCCGAAAGAGTTTGTCCAATTTGTACATGAAGTGCGTCCAGTTTTTGCCGTGACCCTCTCTACTCTTTCGCACATGCTATGCGGGTGAAATGATGATACCATGCCAAGTTTCAACATTTTCAGAATTCATTTTGTAGTGATTTTCAATTTCACGGTCATTTAGCTCTCTAAACAATTAGGCAAATGACCGAAAAAAACAAATGATGTTAGAACATGTTGGAAATTGATGATGTCGCT
>NW_021169005.1:14239-15360 GCF_002162155.2 Triticum dicoccoides
AATGATGTCAGAACATGTTGGAAATTGATGACGTCGCTTTGAATGCGGCATACAGAACACAAAAGAAGTCCAGAGTTCAAATAAGTATAAAAAACATTGAAGTGCCCGTGTAACAGATGAGTTCTCGTCCGAAACCCTGATACTCCGAAAGAGTTCGTCCAGTTTGTACACGAAGTGCGTCCAGTTTTTTCCGTGACCCTCTCTACTCTTTTGCACATGCTATGCGGGTGAAATGATGATACCATGCCAAGTTTCAACATTTTTAGAATTCATTTTGTTGTGATTTTCAATTTCACGGTCATTTAGCTCTCTAAACAATTAGGTAAATGACCGAAAAACAACAAATGATGTCAGAACATGTTGGAAATTGATGACGTCGCTTTAAATGCTGCATACTGAACACAAAAGAAGTCGGAGTTCAAATAAGTTTAAAAAACATCAAAGTGCCCGTGTAACAGATGAGTTCTCGTCCGAAACCCTGATACTCCGAAAGAGTTTGTCCAGTTTGTACGTGACGTGCGTCCAGTTTTTTCGGTGACCCTCTCTACTCTTTCACACATGCTATGCGGCTGAAATGATGATACCATGCCAAGTTTCAACATTTTCAGAATTCATTTTGTAGTGATTTTCAATTTCACGGTCATTTAGCTCTCTAAAGAATTAGGCAAATGACCGAAAAAACAAATGATGTTAGAACATGTTGGAAATTGATGACGTCGCTTTGAATGCTGCATACTGAACACAAAAGAAGTACGGAGTTCAAATAAGTTTAAAAAACATTGAAGTGCCCGTGTAACAGATGAGTTCTCGTCCGAAACCCTGATACTCCGAAAGAGTTTGTCCAGTTTGTACACGAAGTGCGTCCAGTTTTTGCCGTGACCCTCTCTACTCTTTCGCACATGCTATGCGGGTGAAATGATGATACCATGCCAAGTTTCAACATTTTCAGAATTCATTTTGTTGTGATTTTCAATTTCACGGTCATTTAGCTCTCTAAACAATTAGGTAAATGACCGAAAAACAACAAATGATGTCAGAACATGTTGGAAATTGATGACGTCGCTTTGAATGCTGCATACTGAACACAAAAGAAGTCCGGAGTTCAAATAAGTTTAAAAAAT
>NW_021169005.1:15370-16529 GCF_002162155.2 Triticum dicoccoides
AACAAATGATATCAGAACATGTTGGAAATTGATGACGTCGCTTTGAATGCTGCATACTCAACACAAAAGAAGTGCGGAGTTCAAATAAGTTTAAAAAACATTGAAGTGCCCGTGTAATAGATGAGTTCTCGTCTGAAACCCTGATACTTCGAAAGAGTTTGTCCAGTTTGCACACGAAGTGCGTCCAGTTTTTGCCGTGACCCTCTCTACTCTTTCGCACATGCTCTGCGGGTGTAATGATGATACCATGCCAAGTTTCAATATTTTCAGAGTTCATTTTGTAGTGATTTTCGATTTCACGGTCATTTAGCTCTCTAAACAATTAGGTAAATGACCGAAAAACAACAAATGATGTCAGAACATGTTGGAAATTGATGATGTCGCTTTGAATGCTGCATACTGAACACAAAAGAAGTCCGGAGTTCAAATAAGTTTAAAAAACATTGAAGTGCCCGTGTAATAGATGAGTTCTCGTCCGAAACCCTGATACTCCGAAAGAGTTTATCCAGTTTGTACACGAAGTGCGTCCAGTTTTTGCCGTCACCCTCTCTACTCTTTCGCGCATGCTATGCGGGTGAAATGATGATACCATGCCAAATTTCAATATTTTCAGAGTTTATTTTGTAGTGATTTTCAATTTCACGGTCATTTAGCTCTCTAAACAATTAGGTAAATGACCGAAAAACAACAAATGATGTCAGAACATGTTTGAAATTGATGACGTCGCTTTGAATGCTGCATACTCAACACAAAAGAAGTCCGGAGTTCAAATAAGTTTAAAAAACATTGAAGTGCCCGTGTAACAGATGAGTTCTCGTCCGAAACCCTGATTCTCCGAAAGAGTTCGTCCAGTTCGTACATGAAGTGCGTCCAGTTTTTGCTGTGACCCTCTCTACTCTTTCGCACATGCTATGCACGTAAAATGATGATACCATCCCAAGTATCAACATTTTCAGAGTTCATTTTGTAGTGATTTTCGATTTCACGGTCATTTAGCTCTCTAAACAATTAGGTAAATGACCGAAAAACAACAAATGATGTCAGAACATGTTGGAAATTGATGACGTCACTTTGAATGCTGCATACTCAACACAAAAGAAGTCCATAGTTCAAATAAGTTTAAAAAACATTGAAGTGCCCGTGTAACAGATGAGTTCTC
>NW_021169005.1:16539-19063 GCF_002162155.2 Triticum dicoccoides
GCGGGTGAAATGATGATACCATGCCAAGTTTCAACATTTTCAGAATTCATTTTGTAGTGATTTTCAATTTCACGGTCATTTAGCTCTCTAAACAATTAGGTAAATGACCGAAAAACAACAAATGATGTCAGAACATGTTGGAAATTGATGACGTCGCTTTGAATGCTGCATACTGAACACAAAAGAAGTCCGGAGTTCAAATAAGTTTAAAAAATACTGAAGTGCCCGTGTAGCAGATGAGTTCTCGTCCGAAACCCTGATACTCCGAAAGAGTTTGTCCAATTTGTACGTGACGTGCGTCAAGTTTTTGCCGTGACCCTCTCTACTCTTCCGCACAAGGTATGCGGGTGAAATGATGATACCATGCCAAGTTTCAACATTTTCAGAATTCATTTTGTAGTGATTTTCAATTTCACGGTCATTTAGCTCTCTAAACAATTAGGTAAATGACCGAAAAACAACAAATGATGTTAGAACATGTTGGAAATTGATGACGTCGCTTTGAATGCTGCATACTGAACACAAAAGAAGTCCAGAGTTCAAATAAGTTTAAAAAACATTGAAGTGCCCGTGTAACAGATGAGTTCTCGTCCGAAACCGTGATACTCCGAAAGAGTTTGTCGAGTTTGTACACGAAGTGCGTCCAGTTTTTGCCGTCGCCCTCTCTACTCTTTTGCACATGCTATGCGGGTGAAATGATGATACCATGGCAAGTTTCAACATTTTCAGAATTAATTTTGTAGTGATTTTCAATTTCACGGTCATTTAGCTCTCTAAACAATTAGGTAAATGACCGAAAAAACAAATGATGTTAGAACATGTTGGAAATTGATGACGTCGCTTTGAATGCTGCATACTGAACACAAAATAAGTCCGGAGTTCAAATAAGTTTTAAAAACATTGAAGTGGCCGTGTAACAGATGAGTTCTCGTCCGAAACCCCGATACTCCGAAAGAGTTTGTCCAATTTGTACGTGAAGTGCGTCCAGTTTTTGCCGTGACCCTCTCTACTCTTTCGCACACGCTATGTGGGTGAAATGATGATACCATGCCAAGTTTCAACATTTTCAGAATTCATTTTGTAGTGATTTTCAATATCACGGTCATTTAGCTCTCTAAACAATTAGGTAAATGACCGAAAAACAACAAATGATGTTAGAACATGTTGGAAATTGATGATGTCGCTTTGAATGCTGCATACTGAAAACAAAAGAAGTCCGGAGTTCAAATAAGTTCAAAAAACATTGAAGTGCCGTGTAGCAGATGAGTTCTCTTCCAAAACCCTGATACTCTGAAAGAGTTTGTCCAGTTTGTACATGAAGTGCGTCCAGTTTTTGCTGTGACCCTCTCTACTCTTTCGCACATGCTATGCGGGTGAAATGATGATACCATTCCAAGTTTTAACATTTTCAGAATTCATTTTGTAGTGATTTTCAATTTCACGGTCATTTAGCTCTCTAAACAATTAGGTAAATGACCAAAAAAACAAATGATGTTAGAACATGTTGGAAATTGATGACGTCGCTTTGAATGCTGCATACTGAACACAAAAGAAGTCCGGAGTTCAAATAAGTTTAAAGACCATTGATGTGCCCGTGTAAGAGATGAGTTCTCGTCCGAAACCCTGATACTCCGAAAGAGTTTGTCCAATTTGTACGTGACGTGCGTCCAGTTTTTGCCGTGACCCTCTCTACTCTTTCGCAGATGCTATGCGGGTGAAATGATGATACCATGCCAAGTTTCAACATTTTCAGAATTCATTTTGTAGTGATTTTCAATTTCACAGTCATTTAGCCCTCTAAACAATTAGGTAAATGACCAAAAAACAACAAATGATGTTAAAATATGTTGGAAATTGGTGACGTTGCTTTGAATGCTGCATACTGAACACAAAAGAAGTACGAAGTTCAAATAAGTTTAAAAAACATTGAAGTGCCCGTGTAACAGATGAGTTCTCATCTGAAACCCTGATACTCCGAAAGAGTTTGTCTAGTTTGTACACGAAGTGCGTCCAACTTTTGCCGTGACCCTCTCTACTCTTTCGCACATGCTACGCGGGTGAAATGATGATACCATGCCAAGTTTCAACATTTTCAGAATTCATTTTGTAGTGATTTTCAATTTCACGGTCATTTAGCTCTCTAAACAATTAGGTAAATGACCGAAAAACAACAAATGATGTCAGAACATGTTGGAAATTGATGACGTCGCTTTGAATGCTGCATACTGAACACAAAAGAAGTCCGGAGTTCAAATAAGTTTAAAAAATACTGAAGTGCCCGTGTAGCAGATGAGTTCTCGTCCGAAACCCTGATACTCCGAAAGAGTTTGTCCAATTTGTACGTGACGTGCGTCAAGTTTTTGCCGTGACCCTCTCTACTCTTCCGCACATGGTATGCGGGTGAAATGATGATACCATGCCAAGTTTCAACATTTTCAGAATTCATTTTGTAGTGATTTTCAATTTCACGGTCATTTAGCTCTCTAAACAATTAGGTAAATGACCGAAAAACAACAAATGATGT
>NW_021169005.1:21352-22336 GCF_002162155.2 Triticum dicoccoides
GCTTTGAATGCTGCATACTCAACACAAAAAAAGTCCGGAGTTCAAATAAGTTTAAAAAACATTGAAGTGCCCGTGTAATAGATGAGTTCTCGTCCGAAACCCTGATACTCCGAAAGAGTTTGTCCAGTTTGTACACGAAGTGCGTCCAGTTTTTGCCGTGACCCTCTCTACTCTTTCGCACATGCTATGCGCGTAAAATGATGATACCATCCCAAGTTTCAACATTTTCATAGTTCATTTTGTAGTGATTTTCGATTTCACGGTCATTTAGCTCTCTAAACAATTAAGTAAATGACCGAAAACAACAAATGATGTCAGAACATGTTGGAAATTGATGACGTCGCTTTGAATGCTGCATACTCAACACAAAAGAAGTCCGGAGTTCAAATAAGTTTAAAAAACATTGAAGTGCCCGTGTAATAGATGAGTTCTCGTCCGAAACCCTGATACTCCGAAAGAGTTTGTCCAGTTTGTACACGAAGTGCGTCCAGTTTTTGCCGTCACCCTCTCTACTCTTTCCTGCATGCTATCCAGGTGAAATGATGATACCATGCCTGATTTCAATATTTTCAGAGTTCATTTCGTAGTGATTTTCAATTTCACGGTCATTTAGCTCTCTAAATAATTAGGTAAATGACCGAAAAACAACAAATGATGTCAGAACATGTTGGAAATTGAAGACTTCACTCTGAATGCTGCATATTGAACATAAAAGAAGTCCGGAGTTCAAATAAGTTTAAATAACATTGAAGTGCCCGTGTAAGAGATGAGTTCTCGTCCGAAACCCTGATACTCCGAAAGAGTTTGTCCAGTTTGTACACGAAGTGCGTCCAGTTTTTTGCCGTGACCCTCTCTACTCTTTCGCACATGCTATGCGGGTGAAATGATGATACCATGCCAAGTTTCAACATATTCAGAGTTTATTTTGTTGTGATTTTCAATTTCATGGTCATTTAGCTCTCTAAACAATTAGGTAAATGACCG
>NW_021169005.1:22346-22917 GCF_002162155.2 Triticum dicoccoides
TTTTTGCCGTGACCCTCTCTACTCTTTCGCACATGCTATGCGGGTGTAATGATGATACCATGCCAAGTTTCAATATTATCAGAGTTCATTTCATAGTGATTTTCGATTTCACGGTCATTTAGCTCTCTAAACAATTAGGTAAATGACCGAAAAACAGCAAATGATGTCAGAACATGTTGGAAATTGATGACGTTGCTTTGAATGCTGCATACTCAACACAAAAAAAGTCCGGAGTTCAAATAAGTTTAAAAAACATTGAAGTGCCCGTGTAATAGATGAGTTCTCGTCCGAAACCCTGATACTCCGAAAGAGTTTGTCCAGTTTGTACACGAAGTGCGTCCAGTTTTTGCCGTGACCCTCTCTACTCTTTCGCACATGCTATGCGCGTAAAATGATGATACCATCCCAAGTTTCAACATTTTCATAGTTCATTTTGTAGTGATTTTCGATTTCACGGTCATTTAGCTCTCTAAACAATTAAGTAAATGACCGAAAACAACAAATGATGTCAGAACATGTTGGAAATTGATGACGTCGCTTTGAATGCTGCATACTCAACACAAAAGAAGTC
>NW_021169005.1:22927-23755 GCF_002162155.2 Triticum dicoccoides
CATACTGAACACAAAAGAAGTCTGGAGTTCAAATAAGTTTAAAAAACATTGAAGTGCCTGTGTAACAGATGAGTTCTCGTCCGAAACCCTGATACTCCGAAAGAGTTTGTCCAGTTTGTACACGAAGTGCGTCCAGTTTTTTCCGTGACCCTCTCTACTCTTTCGCACATGCGATGCATGTGAAATGATGATACCATGCCAAGTTTCAACATTTCCAGAATTCATTTTGTAGTGATTTTCAATTTCACGGTCATTTAGCTCTCTAAACAATTAGGTAAATGACCGAAAAACAACAAATGATGTCAGAACATGTTGGAAATTGATGATGTCGCTTTGAATGCTGCATACTAAACAGAAAAGAAGTCCGGAGTTCAAATATGTTTAGAAAACATTGAAGTGCTCATGTAACAGATGAGTTCTTGTCTGAAACCATGATACTCCGAAAGAGTTTGTCCAGTTTGTACACGAAGTGCGTCCAGTTTTTGCCGTGACCCTCTCTACTATCTCACACATGCTATGCGGGTGAAATGATGATACCATGCCAAGTTTCAACATTTTCAGAATTCATTTTGTAGTGATTTTCAATTTCAGGGTCATTTAGCTCTCTAAACAATTAGTTAAATGACAAAAAACAACAAATGATGTCAGAACATGTTGGAAATTGATGACGTCGCTTTGAATGCTGCATACTGAGCACAAAAGAAGTCCAGAGTTCAAATAAGTTTAAAAAACATTGAAGTGCCCGTGTAACAGATGAGTTCTCGTCCGAAACCCTGATACTCCGAAAGAGTTTGTCCAGTTTGTACATGAAGTGCGTCCAGTTTTTGC
>NW_021169005.1:23986-25497 GCF_002162155.2 Triticum dicoccoides
AAAAACATTGAAGTGCCCGTGTAACAGATGAGTTCTCTTCCAAAACCCTGATACTCCGAAAGAGTTTGTCCAGTTTGTACACGAAGTGCGTCCAGTTTTTGCCGTGACCCGCTCTACTCTTTCGCACATGCTATGCGGGTGAAATGATGATACCATGCCAAGTTTCAACATTTTCAGAATTCATTTTGTAGTGATTTTCAATTTCACGGTCATTTAGCTCTCTAAACAATTAGGTAAATGACCGAAAAACTACAAATGATGTCAGAACATGTTGGAAATTGATGACGTCGCTTTGAATGCTGCATACAGAACACAAAAGAAGTCCAGAGTTCAAATAAGTTTAAAAAACATTGAAGTGCCTGTGTAACAGATGAGTTCTCGTCCGAAACCCTCATACTCCGAAAGAGTTTGTCCAGTTTGTACGCGAAGTGCGTCCAGTTTTTTCCGTGACCCTCTCTACTCTTTCGCACATGCTATGCGTGTTAAATGATGATACCATGCCAAGTTTCAACATTTCCAGAATTCATTTTGTAGTGATTTTCAATTTCACGGTCAGTTAGCTCTCTAAACAATTAGGTAAATAACCGAAAAACAACAAATGATGTCAGAACATGTTGGAAATTGATGATGTCGCTTTGAATGCTGCATACTAAACAGAAAAGAAGTCCGGAGTTCAAATAAGTTTAGAAAACATTGAAGTGCTCATGTAACAGATGAGTTCTTGTCTGAAACCATGATACTCCGAAAGAGTTTGTCCAGTTTGTACACGAAGTGCGTCCAGCTTTTGCCGTGACCCTCTCTACTATTTCACACATGCTATGCGGGTGAAATGATGATACCATGCCAAGTTTCAACATTTTCAGAATTCATTTTGTAGTGATTTTCAATTTCATGGTCATTTAGCTCTCTAAACAATTAGTTAAATGACAAAAAACAACAAATGATGTCAGAACATGTTGGAAATTGATGACGTCGCTTTGAATGCTGCATACTGAGCACAAAAGAAGTCCAGAGTTCAAATAAGTTTAAAAAACATTGAAGTGCCCGTGTAACAGATGAGTTCTCTTCCAAAACCCTGATACTCCGAAAGAGTTTGTCCAGTTTGTACACGAAGTGCGTCCAGTTTTTGCCGTGACCCTCTCTACTCTTTCGCACATGCTATGCGGGTGAAATGATGATACCATGCCAAGTTTCAACATTTTCAGAATTCATTTTGTAGTGATTTTCAATTTCACGGTCATTTAGCTCTCTAAACAATTAGGTAAATGACCGAAAAACTACAAATGATGTCAGAACATGTTGGAAATTGATGACGTCGCTTTGAATGCTGCATACAGAACACAAAAGAAGTCCAGAGTTCAAATAAGTTTAAAAAACATTGAAGTGCCTGTGTAACAGATGAGTTCTCGTCCGAAACCCTCATACTCCGAAAGAGTTTGTCCAGTTTGTACACGAAGTGCGTCCAGTTTTTTCCGTGACCCTCTCTACTCTTTCGCACATGCTATGCGTGT
>NW_021169005.1:32930-34753 GCF_002162155.2 Triticum dicoccoides
TTTCAACATTTTCAGAATTCATTTTGTAGTGATTTTCAATTTCACGGTCATTTAGCTCTCTAAACAATTAGGTAAATGACCGAAAAACAACAAATGATGTCAGAACATGTTGGAAATTGATGACGTCGCTTTGAATGCTGCATACTGAACACAAAAGAAGTCCGGAGTTCAAATAAGTTTAAAAAACATTGAAGTGCCCGTGTAACAGATGAGTTCTCGTCCGAAACCCTGATACTCCGAAAGAGTCTGTCCAGTTTGTACACGAAGTGCGTCCAGTTTTTGCCGTGACCCTCTCTACTCTTTCGCACATGCTATGCGGGTGAAATGATGATACCATGCCAAGTTTCAACATTTTCAGAATACATTTTTAGTGATTTTCAATTTCACGGTCATTTAGCTCTCTAAACAATTAGGTAAATGACCGAAAAACAACAAATGATGCCAGAACATGTTGGAAATTGATGACGTCGCTTTGAATGCTACATACTGAACACAAAAGAAGTCTAGAGTTCAAATAAGTTTAAAAAACAATGAAGTGCCCGTGTAACAGATGAGTTCTCTTCCGAAACCCTGATACTCCGAAAGAGTTTGTCCAGTTTGTACACGAAGTGCGTCCAGTTTTTGCCGTGACCCTCTCTACTCTTCCGCACATGCTATGCGGGTGAAATGATGATACCATGCCAAGTTTCAACATTTTCAGAATACATTTTGTAGTGATTTTCAATTTCACGGTCATTTAGCTCTCTAAACAATTAGGTAAATGACCGAAAAACAACAATTGATGCCAGAACATGTTGGAAATTGATGATGTCGCTTTGAATGCTGCATACTAAACAGAAAAGAAGTCCGGAGTTCAAATAAGTTTAGAAAACATTGAAGTGCTCATGTAACAGATGAGTTCTTGTCTGAAACCATGATACTCCGAAAGAGTTTGTCCAGTTTGTACACGAAGTGCGTCCAGTTTTTGCCGTGACCCTCTCTACTATTTCACACATGCTATGCGGATGAAATGATGATACCATGCCTAGTTTCTACATTTTCAGAATTCATTTTGTAGTGATTTTCAATTTCATGGTCATTTAGCTCTCTAAACAATTAGTTAAATGACAAAAAACAACAAATGATGTCAGAACATGTTGGAAATTGATGATGTCGCTTTGAATGCTGCATACTGAACACAAAAGAAGTCCGGAGTTCAAATAAGTTTAAAAAACATTGAAGTGCCCGTGTAACAGATGAGTTCTCGTCCGAAACCCTGATACTCCGAAAGAGCTTGTCTAGTTTGTACACGAAGTGCGTCCAGTTTTTGCCGTGACCCTCTCTACTCTTCCGCATATGCTATGCGGGTGAAATGATGATACCATGCCAAGTTTCAACATTTTCAGAATACATTTTGTAGTGATTTTCAATTTCACGGTCATTTAGCTCTCTATACAATTAGGTAAATGACCGAAAAACAACAAATGATGCCAGAACATGTTGGAAATTGATGACGTCGCTTTGAATGCTACATACTGAACACAAAAGAAGTCTGGAGTTCAAATAGGTTTAAAAAACATTGAGGTGCCCGTGTAACAGATGAGTTCTCTTCCGAAACCCTGATACTCCGAAAGAGTTTGTCCAGTTTGTACACGAAGTGCGTCCAGTTTTTGCCGTGACCCTCTCTACTCTTTCGCACATGCTATGCGGGTCAAATGATGATGCCATGCCAACTTTCAACATTTTCAGAATTCATTTTGTAGTGATTTTCAATTTCACGGTCATTTAGCTCTCTAAACAATTAGGTAAATGACCGAAAAACAACAAATGATGTTAGAACATGT
>NW_021169005.1:37956-38305 GCF_002162155.2 Triticum dicoccoides
AGTTTGTCCAGTTTGTACACGAAGTGCGTCCAGTTTTTGCCGTGACCCTCTCTACTATTTCACAACTGCTATGCGGGTGAAATGATGATACCATGCCAAGTTTCAACATTTTCAGAATTCATTTTGTAGTGATTTTCAATTTCATGGTCATTTAGCTCTCTAAACAATTAGTTAAATGACAAAAAACAACAAATGATGTCAGAACATGTTGGAAATTGATGACGTCGCTTTGAATGCTGCATACTGAACACAAAAGAAGTCCGGAGTTCAAATAAGTTTAAAAAACATTGAAGTGCCCGTGTAACAGATGAGTTCTCGTCCGAAACCCTGATACTCCGAAAGATTTTGT
>NW_021169005.1:38488-42015 GCF_002162155.2 Triticum dicoccoides
CCGTGACCCTCTCTACTCTTTCGCACATGCTATGCGGGTGAAATGATGATACCATGCCAAGTTTCAACATTTTCAGAATACATTTTTAGTGATTTTCAATTTCACGGTCATTTAGCTCTCTAAACAATTAGGTAAATGACCGAAAAACAACAAATGATGCCAGAACATGTTGGAAATTGATGACATCTCTTTGAATGCTACATACTAAACACAAAAGAAGTCTGGAGTTCAAATAAGTTTAAAAAATATTGAAGTGCCCGTGTAACAGATGAGTTCTCTTCCGAAACCCTGATACTCCGAAAGAGTTTGTCCAGTTTGTACACGAAGTGCATCCAGCTTTTGCCGTGACCCTCTCTACTCTTTTGCACATGCTATGCGGGTCAAATGATGATGCCATGCCAACTTTCAACATTTTCAGAATTCATTTTGTAGTGATTTTCAATTTCACGGTCATTTAGCTCTCTAAACAATTAGGTAAATGACCGAAAAACAACAAATGATGTTAGAACATGTTGGAAATTGATGACGTCGCTTTGAATGCTGCATACTAAACACAAAAGAAGTCCGGAGTTCAAATAATTTCAAAAAACATTGAAGTGCCCGTGTAACAGATGAGTTCTCGTCCGAAACCCTGATACTCCGAAAGAGTTTGTCTAGTTTGTACACGAAGTGCGTCCAGTTTTTGCCGTGACCCTCTCTACTGTTTCGCACATGCTATGCGGGTGAAATGATGATACCATGCCAAGTTTCAACATTTTCAGAATTCATTTTGTAGTGATTTTCAATTTCACGGTCATTTAGCTCTCTAAACAATTAGGTAAATGACCGAAAAACAACAAATGATGTCAGAACATGTTGGAAATTGATGACGTCTCTTTGAATGCTGCATACTGAACACAAAAGAAGTCTGGAGTTCAAATAAGTTTAAAAAACATTGAAGTGCCCGTGTAACAGATGAGTTCTCTTCCGAAACCCTGATACTCCGAAAGAGTTTGTCCAGTTTGTACACGAAGTGCGTCCAGTTTTTGCCGTGACCCTCTCTACTCTTTCGCACATGCTATGCGGGTCAAATGATGATGCCATGCCAACTTTCAACATTTTCAGAATTCATTTTGTAGTGATTTTCAGTTTCACGGTCATTTAGCTCTCTAAACAATTAGGTAAATGACCGAAAAACAACAAATGATGTTAGAACATGTTGGAAATTGATGATGTCGCTTTGAATGCTGCATACTAAACACAAAAGAAGTCCGGAGTTCAAATAATTTCAAAAAACATTGAAGTGCCCGTGTAACAGATGAGTTCTCGTCCGAAACCCTGATACTCCGAAAGAGTTTGTCCAGTTTGTACACGAAGTGTGTCCAGTTTTTGCCCTGACCCTCTCTACTTTTCTGCACATGCTATGCGGGTGAAATGATGATACCATGCCAAGTTTCAACATTTTCAGAATACATTTTGTAGTGATTTTCAATTTCACGGTCATTTAGCTCTCTATACAATTAGGTAAATGACCGAAAAACAACAAATGATGCCAGAACATGTTGGAAATTGATGACGTCGCTTTGAATGCTACATACTGAACACAAAAGAAGTCTGGAGTTCAAATAAGTTTAAAAAACATTGAGGTGCCCGTGTAACAGATGAATTCTCTTCCGAAACCCTGATACTCCGAAAGAGTTTGTCCAGTTTGTACACGAAGTGCGTCCAGTTTTTGCCGTGACCCTCTCTACTCTTTCGCACATGCTATGCGGGTCAAATGATGATGCCATGCCAACTTTCAACATTTTCAGAATTCATTTTGTAGTGATTTTCAATTTCACGGTCATTTAGCTCTCTAAACAATTAGGTAAATGACCGAAAAACAACAAATGATGTTAGAACATGTTGGAAATTGATGACGTCGCTTTGAATGCTTCATACTAAACACAAAAGAAGTCCGGAGTTCAAATAATTTCAAAAAACATTGAAGTGCCCGTGTAACAGATGAGTTCTCGTCCGAAACCCTGATACTCCGAAAGAGTTTGTCTAGTTTGTACACGAAGTGCGTCCAGTTTTTGCCGTGACCCTCTCTACTCTTTCGCACATGCTATGCGGGTGAAATGATGATACCATGCCAAGTTTCAACATTTTCAGAATTCATTTTGTAGTGATTTTCAATTTCACGGTCATTTAGCTCTCTAAACAATTAGGTAAATGACCGAAAAACTACAAATGATGTCAGAACATGTTGGAAATTGATGATGTCACTTTGAATGCTGCATACTGAACACAAAAGAACTCCAGAGTTCAAATAAGTTTAAAAAACATTGAAGTGCCTGTGTAACAGATGAGTTCTCGTCCGAAACCCTGATACTCCGAAAGAGTTTGTCCAGTTTGTACACGAAGTGCGTCCAGTTTTTTCCGTGACCCTCTCTACTCTTTCGCACATGCTATGCGGGTGAAATGATGATACCATGCCAAGTTTCAACATTTTCAGAATACATTTTTAGTGATTTTCAATTTCACGGTCATTTAGCTCTCTAAACAATTAGGTAAATGACCGAAAAACAACAAATGATGCCAGAACATGTTGGAAATTGATGACATCTCTTTGAATGCTACATACTAAACACAAAAGAAGTCTGGAGTTCAAATAAGTTTAAAAAATATTGAAGTGCCCGTGTAACAGATGAGTTCTCTTCCGAAACCCTGATACTCCGAAAGAGTTTGTCCAGTTTGTACACGAAGTGCATCCAGCTTTTGCCGTGACCCTCTCTACTCTTTTGCACATGCTATGCGGGTCAAATGATGATGCCATGCCAACTTTCAACATTTTCAGAATTCATTTTGTAGTGATTTTCAATTTCACGGTCATTTAGCTCTCTAAACAATTAGGTAAATGACCGAAAAACAACAAATGATGTTAGAACATGTTGGAAATTGATGACGTCGCTTTGAATGCTGCATACTAAACACAAAAGAAGTCCGGAGTTCAAATAATTTCAAAAAACATTGAAGTGCCCGTGTAACAGATGAGTTCTCGTCCGAAACCCTGATACTCCGAAAGAGTTTGTCTAGTTTGTACACGAAGTGCGTCCAGTTTTTGCCGTGACCCTCTCTACTGTTTCGCACATGCTATGCGGGTGAAATGATGATACCATGCCAAGTTTCAACATTTTCAGAATTCATTTTGTAGTGATTTTCAATTTCACGGTCATTTAGCTCTCTAAACAATTAGGTAAATGACCGAAAAACAACAAATGATGTCAGAACATGTTGGAAATTGATGACGTCTCTTTGAATGCTGCATACTGAACACAAAAGAAGTCTGGAGTTCAAATAAGTTTAAAAAACATTGAAGTGCCCGTGTAACAGATGAGTTCTCTTCCGAAACCCTGATACTCCGAAAGAGTTTGTCCAGTTTGTACACGAAGTGCGTCCAGTTTTTGCCGTGACCCTCTCTACTCTTTCGCACATGCTATGCGGGTCAAATGATGATGCCATGCCAACTTTCAACATTTTCAGAATTCATTTTGTAGTGATTTTCA
>NW_021169005.1:42488-43678 GCF_002162155.2 Triticum dicoccoides
GTGTAACAGATGAGTTCTCGTCCGAAACCCTGATACTCCGAAAGAGTTTGTCCAGTTTGTACACGAAGTGCGTCCAGTTTTTTCCGTGACCCTCTCTACTCTTTCGCACATGCTATGCGTGTGAAATGATGATACCATGCCAAGTTTCAACATTTCCAGAATTCATTTTGTAGTGATTTTCAATTTCACGGTCATTTAGCTCTCTAAACAATTAGGTAAATGACCGAAAAACAACAAATGATGTCAGAACATGTTGGAAATTGATGATGTCGCTTTGAATGCTGCATATTAAACAGAAAAGAAGTCCGGAGTTCAAATATGTTTAGAAAACATTGAAGTGCTCGTGTAACAGATGAGTTCTTGTCTGAAACCATGATACTCCGAAATAGTTTGTCCAGTTTGTACACGAAGTGCGTCCAGTTTTTGCCGTGACCCTCTCTACTATTTCACAACTGCTATGCGGGTGAAATGATGATACCATGCCAAGTTTCAACATTTTCAGAATTCATTTTGTAGTGATTTTCAATTTCATGGTCATTTAGCTCTCTAAACAATTAGTTAAATGACAAAAAACAACAAATGATGTCAGAACATGTTGGAAATTGATGACGTCGCTTTGAATGCTGCATACTGAACACAAAAGAAGTCCGGAGTTCAAATAAGTTTAAAAAACATTGAAGTGCCCGTGTAACAGATGAGTTCTCGTCCGAAACCCTGATACTCCGAAAGATTTTGTGCAGTTTGTACACGAAGTGCGTCCAGTTTTTGCCGTGACCCTCTCTACTCTTTCGCACATGCTATGTGGGTGAAATGATGATACCATGCCAAGTTTCAACATTTTCAGAATACATTTTTAGTGATTTTCAATTTCACGGTCATTTAGCTCTCTAAACAATTAGGTAAATGACCGAAAAACAACAAATGATGCCAGAACATGTTGGAAATTGATGACATCGCTTTGAATGCTACATACTAAACACAAAAGAAGTCTGGAGTTCAAATAAGTTTAAAAACATTGAAGTGCCCGTGTAACAGATGAGTTCTCGTCCGAAACCCTCATACTCCGAAAGAGTTTGTCCAGTTTGTACACGAAGTGCGTCCAGTTTTTGCCGTGACCCTCTCTACTCTTTCGCACATGCTATGCGGGTCAAATGATGATGCCATGCCAACTTTCAACATTTTCAGAATTC
>NW_021169005.1:49648-50878 GCF_002162155.2 Triticum dicoccoides
AAAAGAAGTCCGGAGTTCAAATAAGTTTAAAAAACATTGAAGTGCCCGTGTAATAGATGAGTTCTCGTCCGAAACCCTTATACTCCGAAAGAGTTTGTCCAGTTTGTACACGAAGTGCGTCCAGTTTTTTCCGTGACCCTCTCTACCCTTTCGCACATGCTATGCGGTTGAAATGATGATACCATGCCAAGTTTCAACATTTTTAGAATTCATTTTGTAGTGATTTTCAATTTCACGGTCATTTAGCTCTCTAAACAGTTAGGTAAATGACCAAAAAACAACAAATGATGTGAGAACATGTTGGAAATTGATGGTGTCGCTCTGAATGCTGCATACTGAACAGAAAAAAAGTCCGGAATTGAAATAAGTTTAAAAAACATTGAAGTGCCCGTGTAACAGATGAGTTCTTGTCCGAAACCCTAATACTCCGAAAGAGTTTGTCCAGTTTGTACACGAAGTGCGTCCAGTTTTTGCCGTGACCCTCTCTACTCTTTCGCACATGCTATGCGGGTGAAATGATGATACCATGCCAAGTTTCAACATTTTCAGAATTCATTTTGTAGTGATTTTCAATTTCACGGTCATTTAGCTCTCTAAACAATTAGGTAAATGACTGAAAACAACAAATGATGTCAGAACATGTTGGAAATTGATGACGTCACTTTGAATGCTGCATACTAAACACAAAAGAAGTCCGGAGTTCAAGTAAGTTTAAAAAACATTGAAGTGCCCGTGTAATAGATGAGTTCTCGTCCGAAACCCTTATACTCCGAAAGAGTTTGTCCAGTTTGTACACGAAGTGCGTCCAGTTTTTTCCGTGACCCTCTCTACCCTTTCGCACATGCTATGCGGTTGAAATGATGATACCATGCCAAGTTTCAACATTTTTAGAATTCATTTTGTAGTGATTTTCAATTTCACGGTCATTTAGCTCTCTAAACAATTAGGTAAATGACCAAAAAACAACAAATGATGTCAGAACATGTTGGAAATTGATGGTGTCGCTTTGAATGCTGCATACTGAACAGAAAAAAAGTCCGGAATTGAAATAAGTTTAAAAAACATTGAAGTGCCCGTGTAACAGATGAGTTCTTGTCCGAAACCCTAATACTCCGAAAGAGTTTGTCCAGTTTGTACACGAAGTGCGTCCAGTTTTTGCCGTGACCCTCTCTACTCTTTCGCACATGCTATGCGGGTGAAATGATGATACCATGCCAAGTTTCAACATTT
>NW_021169005.1:51562-52639 GCF_002162155.2 Triticum dicoccoides
AACACAAAAGAAGTCCGGAGTTCAAATAATTTCAAAAAACATTGAAGTGCCCGTGTAACAGATGAGTTCTCGTCTGAAACCCTGATACTCCGAAAGAGTTTGTCTAGTTTGTACACGAAGTGCGTCCAGTTTTTGCCGTGACCCTCTCTACTCTTTCGCACATGCTATGCGGGTGAAATGATGATACCATGCCAAGTTTCAACATTTTCAGAATTCATTTTGTAGTGATTTTCAATTTCACGGTCATTTAGCTCTCTAAACAATTAGGTAAATGACCGAAAAACAACAAATGATGTCAGAACATGTTGGAAATTGATGACGTCGCTTAGAATGCTGCATACTGAACACAAAAGAAGTCTGGAGTTCAAATAAGATTAAAAAACATTGAAGTGCCCGTGTAACAGATGTGTTCTCTTCCGAAACCCTGATACTCCGAAAGAGTTTGTCCAGTTTGTACACGAAGTGCGTCCAGTTTTTGCCGTGACCCTCTCTACTCTTTCGCACATGCTATGCGTGTCAAATGATGATGCCATGCCAACTTTCAACATTTCCAGAATTCATTTTGTAGTGATTTTCAGTTTCACGGTCATTTAGCTCTCTAAACAATTAGGTAAATGACCGAAAAACAACAAATGATGTTAGAACATGTTGGAAATTGATGATGTCGCTTTGAATGCTGCATAGTAAACACAAAAGAAGTCCAGAGTTCAAATAATTTCAAAAAACATTGAAGTGCCCGTGTAACAGATGAGTTCTCGTCTGAAACCCTGATACTCCGAAAGAGTTTGTCCAGTTTGTACACGAAGTGTGTCCAGTTTTTGCCCTGACCCTCTCTACTATTTCGCACATGCTATGCGGGTCAAATGATGAACCATGCCAAGTTTCAACATTTTCAGAATTCATTTTGTAGTGATTTTCAATTTCACGGTCATTTAACTCTCTAAACAATTAGGTAAATGACCAAAAACAACAAATGATGTCAGAACATGTTGGAAATTGATGATGTCGCTTTGAATGCTGCATACTGAACAGAAAAGAAGTCCGGAGTTCAAATAAGTTTAAAAAACATTGAAGTGC
>NW_021169006.1:0-808 GCF_002162155.2 Triticum dicoccoides
TTAGGTTTTTGAGGATTTTGAAAATGTTTAACGGGGTCCCCCCGTTAAATTCGGATGTACCATGGGCAGGTGCGCCATTAGTAAATTTATTTTTATTTTTTTGACTTATTTTAAATTTTAAAGGCGGGAAGATACTAATGGCGCACCATGGGCAGGTGCGCCATTAGTGAGTTTGAATTTTTTTGAATTTTTTTGCCTCTCCAGATCTTAAAAGCTCCGTATCTTTTTTTTCTGTTAGGTTTTTGAGGATTTTGAAAATGTTTAACAGGGTCCCCCCTGTTAAATTTGGATGTACCATGGGCAGGTGCGCCATTAGTAACTTTTATTTTTTATTTTTTTGACTTATTTTAAATTTTGAAGGCGGGAAGATACTAATGGTGCACCATGGGCAGGTGCGCCATTAGTGAGTTTGAATTTTTTTGCCTCTCCAGTTCTTAAAAGCCCCGTATCTTTTTTTCTGTTGGGTTTTTTAGGATTTTGAAAATGTTTAACGGGGTCCCCCCGTTAAATTCGGATGTACCATGGGCAGGTGTGCCATTAGTAATTTTATTTTTATTTTTTGACCTATTTTAAATTTTGAAGGCGGGAAGATACTAATGGCGCACCATGGGCAGGTGCGCCATTAGTGAGTTTGAATTTTTTTGAATTTTTTTGCCTCTCCAGATCTTAAAGGCCCCGTATCTTTTTTTCTGTTAGGTTTTTGAGGATTTTGAAAATGTTTAACGGGGTCCCCCCTGTTAAATTCGGATGTACCATGGGCAGGTGCGCCCTTAGTAACTTTTTTTTTATTTTTTTGACTTATTTTAAA
>NW_021169007.1:0-1270 GCF_002162155.2 Triticum dicoccoides
GCCATTAAGTGCTTCCCTACCCATAAGGCGCCTGGCCCCAACGGCTTCACTGCCGAGTTCCTCCGCGCCTCTGCTGGGGTACGGTCAAGAAGGACCTCACCGATGTCTTTGTGCAGCTGCACGCTCTGCATGGCCGTGGCTTTCACCACCTAAATCAGGCACTGCTCGCCCTGCTTCCTAAGAGGACTTTGGCCTCGCCTCGCTGGAAGAACGATCGCCCGACAGCATTCATGCCTTGCCTCGGTCAAGGATAGTGACGCGAACACCGTGTTCTTCCACCAGCAGTGCTCCTATCGACGACAGAAGAACAAGATCCACACCATCACCTTCGAGGGCTGCATACTATCTGATCACGCTGGCATGGCTGAGGCTGCATACATCACTTTGACGCTCTGCTTGCCACATATGTTGCGCGTGACATCTCCCTGGACTTGTCCCAACTGATCACGCTAGCGGACGTCCTGCATGATCTTGACGCCCCGTTTGAGGAAGCTGAGATCAGGGATGCCATTAAGTGCTTCCCTACCCATAAGGCGCCTGGCCCCAACGGCTTCACTGCCGAGTTCCTCCGCGCCTCTGCTGGGGTACGGTCAAGAAGGACCTTACCGATGTCTTTGTGCAGCTGCACGCTCTGCATGGCCGTGGCTTTCACCACCTAAATCAGGCACTGCTCGCCCTGCTTCCTAAGAGGACTTTGGCCTCGCCTCGCTGGAAGAACGATCGCCCGACAGCATTCATGCCTTGCCTCGGTCAAGGATAGTGACGCGAACAGCGTGTTCTTCCACCAGCAGTGCTCCTATCGACGACAGAAGAACAAGATCCACACCCTCACCTTCGAGGGCTGCATACTATCTGATCACGCTGGCATGGCTGAGGCTGCATACATCACTTTGACGCTCTGCTTGCCACATATGTTGCGCGTGACATCTCCCTGGACTTGTCCCAACTGATCACGCTAGCGGACGTCCTGCATGATCTTGACGCCCCGTTTGAGGAAGCTGAGATCAGGGATGCCATTAAGTGCTTCCCTACCCATAAGGCGCCTGGCCCCAACGGCTTCACTGCCGAGTTCCTCCGCGCCTCTGCTGGGGTACGGTCAAGAAGGACCTCACCGATGTCTTTGTGCAGCTGCACGCTCTGCATGGCCGTGGCTTTCACCACCTAAATCAGGCACTGCTCGCCCTGCTTCCTAAGAGGACTTTGGCCTCGCCTCGCTGCAAGAACGATCGCCCGACAGCATTCATGCCTTGCCTCGGTCAAGGATAGTGAC
>NW_021169008.1:0-1261 GCF_002162155.2 Triticum dicoccoides
CAGGACTCCGGTACTCAAAGCGTGACATTTCCCCGAAGGGACAGACACAGGAACGAAGAAGGACACATGCCGGCCAGCCTAAGTGTTCCAGAGCAGTAGCAAGCTACCATGGCTCAGCGGTAACACTAGGAGACATTTCCCGGTAAGAGAGGCTACTAAAGATAAACAACTAGATAGTCAGACCCCACACATACCAAGCATTTCAATCATACACACAATATGCTCGATATGTGCAAATACAACGAAGCATCACAACATGACTCTACGACACAAGTACTTTATTTAAGGCTCAGGGAGCCATACATAACATACACAAAGGTACGGGTCTCACGACCCAACATACAAGTCATACAGTCATACAAACCAGCAGCGGAAGTAACTTGTCTGAGTACAGACAACTAGTAAAATAAAAGAGGCTTGGAAAGCCTAGCTATACTACATGGTCCTTCACAAGCTCAGGGTCACCAGCTGGGTCTTTAGCCTACTCGTTGATGTCAACGTCTACATAGAACCCATCAGAAGGGGTTGCAGCGTCTTCTGTAAAAATGTAGATTATAGCAACATGAGTACAAAGGTACTCAGCAAGACTTACATCAGATCCTACATACATGCATATTATCAAGAAGGGTTGGTGGAGTTATTGCAGCAAGCCAGCTTTGACTCTTGGCTAGACTATCCTACGATACTCCAACTTTAAATGGTTTTGCGCACACGAGTCCACTACTCACCACTTCAATACACTACCGAGGATCCACCTCTGTCTTCCTACGGAAGAGCCATCCTCGGCACTCACACTTATCTTGAGGCTTTTAGCAGTTTCCATTTACTTGTCTATGAACTCTATAGGCAACCAAGTAGTCCTTTACCGCGGACGCGGCTATTCGAATAGATTATGATAACCCTGCAGGGGTGTACTTCTTCATACACGCTCTCACCACTTACCGTCGTTTACACGACATGTACTCGGCAACCTTCAAGCGGAAGCCCAACGTGGGTGTCGGCCACGACCTACCTAACCACCTAAGCCTCCAGTCCAGGTTTATCGCCTATCCAGGTTCCATCCGCAGGGAGTCCGGCCGAGGTTTCCCATACGGCCCCGAACGATGTGAACAGGGTTCCCGAGATACCTAACGGGTATTCGGTACACCGTGCCACGTACCTACCGCATCACAGCCCACCCCTACGGTCAGCGCTGTCCACGGCCTCCAGTAGGCTACAAACACCAGAAACTACTTGCAACTCCTGGACGGAGAACTAGGGT
>NW_021169009.1:0-1132 GCF_002162155.2 Triticum dicoccoides
TCTTCATACCTATAGTCCACGAAAAAGCCACAAAAAAAATTTTAGGGTTAGTTCATCATATCCGAACCAATCTGAGCCTTGCATAATCTTTTTAGGGTTTTGCTTTGTTGAATTTGCGGTTGCATCGTCGTGTCTAGTTGCTGGTCTTAGAGTCTAGTCTTTTAGAGTTTCGAGTTCTGGTCATAAGTTGTCACGCCGCCGCCGCACCATCATCATCGCCCCTGCCATCTACCACCACCGCTCCGAATCCGTATCCATATACCACCACCAATCCGTGCCCATATACCACCACCGATCCATATCCATATACTACCACCGCTACCACCACCATATATCCACCACCAATCCGAGTTCCTTGCTTATTAGGTTTGTTTTCGGGATCCATCTAGATTCCGATTCGTGTTTCCTTGCCGGAGTAGGCTTCGGAAAAAAAAAGAGTCGGGTAGCCACGCTCCGTTTAGGCCCAAAATTTTTCGAAAACGCATTTTTCGAAAAAATTTCTGGCTATCCTATTTTTAGGTGTTTCTGAGTGTTTTGAGACAGGTGCCATTATAGGAAGTTTTTTTTGACCCGTTTCCAGTTTTTGGGTCCGGGCAGCCGAAAAAAAAAAAATTTGGTCGAAAAAATTTCGTGCCCATCCTGTCAGTTTGAGCTAGGAAGAGTTTTGAGACAATCGCCATTATAGTGATTTTTCGCAAAAAAAAAAGCAGCGCAAAAAAAAAAGAGCGCAAAAAAAAAAGAGCGAAAAAAAAAATTCAGAGTGTGCTTTTCCCTTGTTTACGTGCCGCGCCGTGATTTTGTTAGTGTTCTAGGCTCGCGTCTCTAGCACAGTCTAGCCTAGGACCAGCACAGTACCGTCGTTGAGCGTTTATTCAACTTTGCATCTCTGAATTGATTATTGCTGACCCTTTTTGCTACCATATTATAAGCCTTCCCAGCTCCACATACATCTACGTCGTGCGTTTGACTCTCCCTGGTAATCGCTCTATCCAAGCTTTGAGAGTTTTTGACTACAACGGTTGCCGATCACCGCCTGCTGCTGGGTAAGAACTGGTAAGAATTTGAGATTTGCTTGACGGATTTGTGACACCCACCACCACCACTTGTTCGTAGTCTGTAGGATCATATTCTT
>NW_021169010.1:0-1716 GCF_002162155.2 Triticum dicoccoides
CGGTACAACTAAAGCTTAGCAGTAGCGCCGGCTGGCACGCGCTACTGATATATCTTCTTAGTAGTAGCGCTTTCCATGCCAATCGCTACTGCTAATTATTAGTAGCGCTTTCGAGAACAACCGCTACTACTATTATTCCGTATTCCATTTCTTTTGAATTTTAGGTCGTATTCATACACCTGTATACAATTTTTTATACAGTAGCAATTTAGAGATTGTTTTAACATCATAATGAGTTATTAAATCACTAGGTGAATGAACTTTGGATTAGTTTCAAGTGTATGGATCCAAAGTAACCAATGGTCACTTTGGATCCATCCATTTGAAACTAATCTGCGGTTCTTTCACCCAATGACATAATAACTTATCATCATCATCATAATATCATTAACAACTTGTCATCATAATTTATCATTGTCATATAACTCCTCATAATCATCATTTTTGTCCATGATGAGACATCATATAACAACTTCGTCACTAGTTATAATAACAACTCCTCCTCCTCATCATCATAATACTCATAATCACTACTCCTACTCAGCATCACCATCAAGTCTAAGACATTGTAGTCATATATAATCAACACTAACTAATTTTTCTTAACGCTTAGGACCTACTCCTCTCTCCTAGCTAAAATACCATAAAATAGATAAACCGGTCCTTCACCATAATGGAGAATGAACATAAACCTATCTCAAACTTGTGGCTTGCGCACATTCATTTTGTCTCCAACTATTTGTGTGTGCGCATTCATCACTTTGTTCCAGTCTTTGATTTTGAGCCTTCCATCATTTGAAGAAATCGAGTATGCAGTATGGTAAGCCTCCGAAGGAGTTGGTCGTAAGCTAACCATATGGATATCACCTTCGGTACATAGCATGTCAGGCACAACCTGATTCGGGAGCCTCTGTTCAAAAATGAAATAGTAACATATATAGTTAGCAATGTAGTTTACTTAAGAATAATGTATGCAATGAAGTTACCATCATTAACAAAATCTTACCAAGTTTTTGGCAATGAAGTTACCATCAAGCAATTTATGGACTACTGACACGTATCTAGTATAATTTGGGCTGATAGAGTGACTGGTTTTGAAGGCCTCAACATCTTCTATGAATAAAACAAGATAACCTTTCTCCTCACAATTAAGCTTGGAGTCATAGCTGTAGTATGTGCTGTCTACTACCTTCCGAGTATTTCTTGAAGATAAGAAATAAGATGAAAATTATAAACAAATAAGTTTAGTACGGACGAACACCAAATATTTTTCAATTAACAACATAAATTACTGAACTTAACAAATTAGTTTGACAAACTCACATCTAGGTAAAACTGGAGGCATATCCACATCCACCCAGATGTCAATATTATCATCATCATCATAATCTTCGGGACGAATATAAAATCTATTCGCATTCCCTCCTCAAATCCATATGCCTTGCAGAGAGCTTCCCAATTAGAGCAACCGAAATGGGAGCGATCGACCGCATTGTAGAACTTAACCAAAAACTCATAACTATATTTAGTTCTTAAGTGAGCCCTCCTCATCTCCACATTCTCAAAGTAATCTAAACCAAAACCAAGCTTCTCCAATACATATGGTCTAGCATGGCACGGGATGTACTAGTCGAATTGAAAAAAATCTGTAAATTACATGTTGAACAAAAGAAGCACAAGTGATGATATTTATTACGATAAAATGCTTGTCGTTGC
>NW_021169011.1:0-1224 GCF_002162155.2 Triticum dicoccoides
TTCAGCACATCTTGCACCTGTTCAGTCATCATTTGCTGAAACTTATCATGAAGCTCCTTGTTCGATAAATTCTCCCAGTCAATCTCGTCAGCTTGTGATCCTGGCATGGTTAGCAGCAATAGAAACACACAAGAATATGATCCTACAGACTACGAACAAGTGGTGGTGGTGGGTGTCACAAATCCGTCAAGCAAATCTCAAATTCTTACCAGTTCTTACCCAGCAGCAGGCGGTGATCGGCAACCGTTGTAGTCAAAAACTCTCAAAGCTTGGATAGAGCGATTACCAGGGAGAGTCAAACGCACGACGTAGATGTATGTGGAGCTGGGAAGGCTTATAATATGGTAGCAAAAAGGGTCAGCAATAATCAATTCAGAGATGCAAAGTTGAATAAATGCTCAACGACGGTACTGTGCTGGTCCTAGGCTAGACTGTGCTAGAGATGCGAGCCTAGAACACTAACAAAATCACGGCGCGGCACGTAAACAAGGGAAAAGCACACTCTGAATTTTTTTTTCGCTCTCTTTTTTTTTTGCGCTCTTTTTTTTTGCGCTGCTTTTTTTTTTTGCGAAAAATCACTATAATGGCGAGTGTCTCAAAACTCTTCCTAGCTCAAACTGACAGGATGGGCACGAAATTTTTTCGACCAATTTTATTTTTTCGACTGCCCGGACCCAAAAAATGGAAACGGGTCAAAAAAAACTTCCTATAATGGCACCTGTCTCAAAACACTCAGAAACACCTAAAAATAGGATAGCCAGAAATTTTTCCGAAAAATGCGTTTTCGAAAAATTTTGGGCCTAAACGGAGCGTGGCTACCCGACTCTTTTTTTTTTCCAAAACCTACTCCGGCAAGGAAACACAAATCGGAATCTAGATGGATCCCGAAAACAAACCTAATAAGCAAAGAACTCGGATTGGTGGTGGATATATGGTGGTGGTATATGGCAGCGGTGGTGGTAGCGGTGGTAGTATATGGATATGGATCGGTGGTGGTATATGGACACGGATTGGTGGTGGTATATGGATACGGATTCGGTGCGGTGGTGGTAGATGGCAGGGGCGATGATGATGGTGCGGCGGCGGCGTGACAACTTATGACCAGAACTCGAAACTCTAAAAGACTAGACTCTAAGACCAGCAACTAGACACGACGATGCAACCGCAAATTCAACAAAGCAAAACCCTAAAAAGATTATGCAAGGCTCAGATTGGTTCGGATAT
>NW_021169012.1:0-926 GCF_002162155.2 Triticum dicoccoides
AGGTAAAACGCGGCGGCGCGGCTCGGGAGGTGGTCGGAAAACACGTATAGGGCACCGTTCGCCGAGTTTTCAGGCGCGTTCAAAAGATATGGCTGCGCCACGTCCAACGGTGGTGGTTGTGGCGGTGGGGTTGACCGGAATCGAGCGTGGCGAGCTCATCGGCGGACGGCCGGAGTCGGGCGCGAGAGGAAACGGCGATGCAGTGCGCTAGCGAGCAAACTGAGAGGCCGGACGAGACATACGTGAAGCGGCGAGTGCAACGGGCGTTGGCCCGTGACCAATTGGCCACCGAAGGCACGCCGGCGACGAGCGCAGGCGACGGCGACGTGCGGGTGAGCATGGAAACAACGACCCCGAGCACGGAGAGCAGCGGCAGGTGGCGCGTTTGAAACCTACGGCTACGGCGAGCACGACTGCGAGCTCAGCCGAGCTCGACAGCGTCTGTGGCGATAGCAGCAGCAACATCGGCGGAGCTCCGTTCGGGTAAACATGGCGCGGCGGCTACGGGCAGCGATAGGCAGCGCAAAGAGGACGGGAAGGAAGGTGTGGAGCTCACCGAGCGGTCACGAAAGACCCTTGGTGGTTTAGGAGCAGCAGAGCTCGCCGGGGTGGAAGGGGATCGCCGGCGGCCCGAGGAAGACGTCGACGTGTTCGGCGATGCAAAGCTCCTCTGCTCCCTCCAGCGGCTCCAGAGGACGCGGAAGTCCACGGTGATGCTGAAGAGGACGGCCAGGCCGCGTCGAAGGCACGGTGACCGCGGAGAAGACAAAGATGCGGCGATGGTGGCGCTCGGAGGTGGATGGGGAACGAAGGGGAGAGGCAACGAGCAGGCGGAGAGGGCGAGGGGAATCTAGGAGTGGGTGGAGGTAGGTGGGGGGAGGTCTCGAGGAGCCGGAGGGGGAGGCTCTTATCCACCCGCGGCGTTG
>NW_021169013.1:0-1327 GCF_002162155.2 Triticum dicoccoides
GCTCTGGCAAGAGAGAGGGGTCGTCAACTCCGTAGTCGAACTGGGCAGCAACGGCGTCGGTCTCGTAGTCTACCGGAGAGAAGAGGGGGAGGAAATAATGAATACAGAGCAAACAAAGCATCACAGAATATAACAAGGCAATACGCGGTGTTCGGTGTGCCCTAACGCGGTAGTAGGTGATACCGGTGAAGGGGGGAAAACATCCGGGAAAGTATTCCCGGTGTTTCGCGTTTTCGGGCAGAGGAGCCGGAGGGGGAAAGTTGCGGGTTCGATAGGTTAGGGGGGTGTGGCGGACGAACGGACTGCGTATCCGGAATCGTCTCGTCGCTCTGAGCAACTTTCATGTTGAAAATATTTTAATCCGAGTTACGGATTAAAAGATATGATTTTTAAAAGATTTTAACAATTTTGGAATTTAATTATTTATTTAATTAATTCGAAAAAATGTATTTATGACGTCAGCATGATGTCATGCTGACGTCAGCAGTCAACAGGGGTTGACTGAGTCAACCCTGACAGGTGGGTCCCATTCGTCATACACTGTTAACTAATTAACCTAATTAAGTTTAATTAACAGTAGTTAATTAGGTTAATTAGTTATTAGGTTAATTAACCAGGATTAATTAGATTAATTATTTACTTAATTAATTGATTAATTAATTAATTAATTAGTTCTTATTCATTTTTTTTAATTATAATAATTTTTATATATATATTTCTTTCTGTTTTTTTTTACGTTCTTTGGGCGTGGGGCCCATCTGTCATAGGCCCCAGGGGCCTTAGTGGGTTCGGGCGCTGGCGGGCGAATGGAGCGGGCGCTAGGCACCCGTCCAGGTCGACAGGGGGAAAACGGCGTTGGGCGCCGGCAGCCACGGCGGCGCAGGGGGCCGAGGCTGCTTGTCGTCGCGGCGCAGCAGTAGGGCCGCTACAGGACGGATACGAGGCGGCGATCCGGGGAGCCGACGAGCGGGAGGCACGGGGCACTTAGGGGCGGACGAGGCCGTGGCCACGACAGCTGGCGTCGGCTGTCGCGGAGCGGCGCGGGAGCGAGGCGCCAGGGGCTGGGGCGGCCGGCGCGTGAAGAGGTCGAGCGCGTCCCAGGCGCAGCCAACACGGGCCACGGCGGGCGCGGCGCGTGCGAGAGCGCGAGTGGCGCGAACACGGCACGGTGAGCAAGCCCTGGACGCGGCCGAAGCGCGTCAACCGCGGGCGAGTTCGGCGGGGACCGCGGCGACAAGCTTGAGCATGCGAGGGAGAGTGAGGGTGCTCACGGTGGGGGAGTAGGGACCATGGCAGCGGGGCTCGGGGAGGAAGACGTGGACGGCGC
>NW_021169014.1:0-517 GCF_002162155.2 Triticum dicoccoides
CTGAGCGGGACTCCCGCTCGGGAAGGAGAGGAGCGGCGCGCTGGGCTGGGCTTGGCCTGTTGGGCCGGCCCAGTTCGGTGGGAAGTTTCTTTTTTTTTCTTTTTTTTAATAAACATATTTTTTTCAGAGAACTAAAATAATAAAAACAAAAAAATAACTAAAATATTATATAGGTATATTATATATCAAAATTTGCAGAAAAAGATTTTCTACACGGTGAACATTTTTCTTGTATTTAATAAAATACACATAAATGCTAATAATTCAAACAATGCTACTGGTCTATTAAAATCCAACAAAAATCATTTTAAAAACAAAATGATTTCAAATTAATTTTTCTCCAATTTTCTATTGTAGGGAATCATGTTACCCTATTTTCCATGTATTTTACTTTTGGAGAAAAATAATTTGAATAAAACTCAAATAACTCCAAATTGAAAATAAATTCAAAAGACTTTGAATTTGATCCTTTGAAACTCCCAACTCATATTTCATATAATTTGAAGAAGTCATTTTA
>NW_021169015.1:0-1262 GCF_002162155.2 Triticum dicoccoides
TGTGTTCCGCAGATCAAGTTACAATCCAGCTTCTGGTCTGCTCTACCCTGAAGTATTACCTTCTTTATGACAGGAATTTCATGAGAATTGCACCACCTTTTGTGAATTCTTGACATAGTGATACTTCTCGCCATCCTTTTTCATTCCTCGGTTCCGTGTTGATGCAACCGGAATACCGACAAATGAATTGTGATGTGTGAAATCAATACTCCTAGCAACCTCGTTGCTTGGTAGTTAAAGGATAATAATTTTATTCTTAGTATGTTGGTTATTGAATCACCATTCTAAGATTGATCGTGCTACCTAGTCCTTATTTCCTGGTGCACTCTTTGATTGATGAGTTAGGATTTGTCAAGTCCTCGCTCATTTGATCATATCATCTTGCCCTGAAAAGCAAGATTGTTCTCGAGCTTAGTAACATATCGGTGGTTCGTGATTTTCCGAAGATCTTCTCGGAAGTATTACCGGGTTGTCACCTGACCGCTATGTTGAGTTCGTGATCAAGTTGGTTTCTTGTGAACCACCTTCTCTCCAAGAATCGGTGTTAGATATCCCTGAGCTAGTTGGTTAAGCTAGACAACAACTTGGAGAGTTGGAAGATAAAAGCTTGTCTGACTTAGTTCGTTCCAAAGGGATATTCTTGTGTAGTGTGTGTTGAAGAAAGATGATATCTTCATCGATTGGTCCTTGTGATCAGTTGCTGGACCTATTGTCTTATCAATCCTTTGATTTGAGTGTGGGCTATCATCAAATCAAATCAGTACCAATGATGCTCGTAATGTTGTCTTATTCGTGGTTGATCCCTCGAGCATACACCATTATATTTTTTGGGTCTGACCAATGCTATCACTTGTTCACTTAACTATGGAATTCCTTTTAAAAGGAAACCCAGATGAATTGTTGTTGTGCCCATTGACAACATCCTTGTCTTCTCCATAATTTTGCTGAACATTAAGCTAGTGTTGGAAACTTTTGAAAGCATTTGTTCATGCTAGCTCATGAAGCATATGTTTGGATGAAGGTAGTGACTTCCTTTAATTCATGTGCATCTGATGCAAGTTGCCGCCGTGGATTCGAGAAAGTCAATGTTGCTTTCTTTGGAATCATTCCAAATCAGTCATGCACACGTGCGAAGAATGCTGTGGTTTGAAGACTTGCAACCTTCAATCTATATGTATCCCTAGCACACCAAGCCACTGATTGATTTGTTCAAGGAGAAGGAGTTCCTTCATAAGAGCTAATCCGGACTTATGAAAGAACTT
>NW_021169016.1:0-1045 GCF_002162155.2 Triticum dicoccoides
TCTAAATCCGTTGAGACGACACCGTATGAATTATGGTTTGGAAAGAAACCTAAGCTGTCATTTCTAAAAGTTTGGGGATGCGATGCTTATGTCAAGAAACTTCAACCTGAAAAGCTCGAACCCAAGTCGGAAAAATGCGTATTCATAGGATACCCTAAGGAAACTGTCGGGTATACCTTCTACTTAAGATCCGAAGGCAAGATCTTTGTTGCCAAGAACGGATGCTTTCTGGAAAAAGAGTTTCTCTCGAAAGAAGTAAGTGGGAGGAAAGTAGAACTCGATGAAGTACTACCTCTTGAGCGGGAAAGTGGCGCAGCGCAGGAAACCGTTCCTGTGATGCCCACACCAACTGAAGAGGAAAACAATGATGATGATCAAGGTACTTCGGATCAAGTTACTGCTGAACTTCGTAGGTCCACAAGGACACGTTCCGCACCAAAGTGGTACGGCAACCCTGTCCTGGAAATCATGTTGTTAGACAACAATGAACCTTCGAACTATGAAGAAGCGATGGCGGGCCCGGATTCCAACAAATGGCTTGAAGCCATGAAATCCGAGATAGAATCCATGTATGAAAACAAAGTATGGACTTTGACAGACTTGCCCGATGATCGGCGGGCGATAGAAAACAAATGGATCTTTAAGAAGAAGACGGACGCGGATGGTAATGTTACAATCTATAAGGCTCGACTTGTCGCTAAGGGTTATCGACAAGTTCAAGGGATTGACTACGACGAGACTTTCTCTCCCGTAGCGAAGCTGAAGTCCGTCCGAATCATGTTAGCAATTGCCGCATACTATGATTATGAGATATGGCAAATGGACGTCAAAACGGCATTCCTTAACGGGCATCTTAAGGAAGAACTGTATATGATGCAGCCGGAAGGTTTTGTCGATCCTCGGAACGCTAACAAAGTATGCAAGCTCCAGCGATCCATTTATGGACTGGTGCAAGCATCTCGGAGTTGGAACATTCGCTTTGATGAGATGATCAAAGCGTTTGGGTTTATGCAGACTTATGGAGAAGCCTGCGTTTACAAGAAAG
>NW_021169017.1:0-1255 GCF_002162155.2 Triticum dicoccoides
GGGGAGGGGAGGGGAGGGGAGGGGAGGAGGGAGGAGGAGGTCGCCGGAGAGGAGGAGGAGGTCACCGGAGAGGAGAAGTATGGTGGAGGAGAGAAGGGAAGATGGAGTGGAGGAGAGGAGGAGATGGAGTGTAGGAGAGGTGGAATGAAGAGATAAGGAGGAGAGGACCACGACCAGCCATATATACGGCATACTAATGGCGCACCGCGGGCAGGTGCGCCATTAGTAATTTTTTTTATTTTTTTGATTTATTTTGAATTTTGAAGGCGGGAAGATACTAATGGCGCACCATGGGCAGGTGCGCCATTAGTAATTTTTTTTATTTTTTTGACTTATTTTGAATTTTGAAGGAGGGAAGATACTAATGGCGCACCATGGGCAGGTGCGCCATTAGTAACTTTTTTTTTATTTTTTTGACTTATTTTGAATTTTGAAGGCGGGAAGATAGTAATGGCGCACCATTGGTAGGTGCGCCATTAGTAAGTTTGAATTTTTTTTGAATTTTTTTGCCTCTCCAGATCTTAAAAGCCCCGTATCATAGAAGTGTTCCATGACATTACCAAAATTATCATCACGGAAGTGTCCACTTCCATGAGGATAAATCGCGTGTCATAGAAGTGCTTTCGTCAAGGGTAACTGACACGTGGCATCTACCGTAAGTCCGTAACAGGTCGTCGTTAAGCTATTGGGTTCCTGTTTGGATCCGATAACCCATTAATAGCCCAGCAATGGCCCATTTAAAATTCTCATTCGCCGGATAATGCATGTGTCAGCTCATCGTTGGGACAGATGTCATCCCTACAATGGATGGAAGACGCCTATGATATGTCGACATGTGGCACAGCCCAACAGTGGCTCATTTAAAGTAAAAAGGCCGGCCCAGCTAAAGGCCTGCCATATTTTTTCAGACACTAGTGGGCTGGCCCTTAACAACCTGCCATGTTTTGGGTCAAATTGAGGCCCATATCAGATCAGGCCCGTTCATAGCCTGTCATGTTTTGGGCCAAATTGCGGCCCATATCAGATCAGGCCCGTTAACAAGACACTGTTCTTTTGGGTCAAATTTGGATGTAACTTTTCGAGTAGATGATTTTTCATATAAAAAACTTTTTCATCCGAGTTAGTATGCAAAAGTTATGCCCATTTTTACAAATTCTCGCGAGATTTTGCAAATGAAGTCAAAATTCATATTTGCAAATTTTCCCAACAACTAGGCCACATATCACATGGGAAACTTATTTTCTTTTATTTTTTT
>NW_021169018.1:0-1313 GCF_002162155.2 Triticum dicoccoides
GGTTCGATGCACTGATACGGTTCTTCGTTAGGGTAATCACGGTACTCCTCGGAGGCAGAACCTGCCGCAAAGAACACCGATACACAACCATCACCAAACAATGTGCAACAATATGATGCATGCATGAAACATAGCAATATGAGTGTGTTGGGCTAATGCAACTAAAGACCAGAAGGGTTTGAACCAATTTGAATCAAAGATTCAAATTTCAAACTCAAACATGGCCCTTTAAAGTGTTTTTCCTTGTTCTGTATTAAACATCAGGTTAACTTGTTTAATCATGCATGAAAATAGTACAGATGGATAGATTGGATTTTTCTGATCATTTTTCATATATAATTTGTCTGATTTGGAGTTACAGAATAAAAGTTATGAATTTTTAAAGTTTAAACTATATTCTGGAATTTCCTATATTAGATTAATTCTAGAAAATCAATTATTGCGTCAGCCTGACGTCAGTGTGACGTCAGCAGGTCAACGGGACATGTCCGGGTCAAACCTGACAGTGGGTCCCGCATGTCAGTGTGATTAGATTAATTAAAGTTTAATTAAAACTAAACCTGTTTAATTAACAGGGCTGGGCCCCACCTGTCATTGACTCAGGGGAGTCAACCAGGGCCCACCCGTGGTCAAACCCGGGTCGGCTGCACCGGCGTTTAGCCGCCGGCGAGCCCGACGCGGCGGCGGAAGTGGTTTTGGCTGTTTCGGCCGCCAAATGGATCACGGAGACCACCGGAGTGGAGCTGAGGACGAGCCGCAGCTCTTGGTGGAGTCCGTTGGGGTCGGGGTGGCCGGAGTTGGCGCCGGCGACGACTTTGGCGGCCACCGGGGTTCGGCCGAAGACGAACTTGACGCTAGAGGGGTCGGTGAGGCGCGGGGAGTAGCTAGCTAGGTGCTACGTGACACGGTGAGTAAGATGGACACCGTGGAGTGGCCGGAGGGTGACCGGGAGCACGTCGGCGACGAGCTCCACGGCGGTGGGTGCGGTTGAGCTCCGGGAGGTCGCTACACAGCTCGGGAGCAAGAAAAAGGAGGCGGGGAAGATGGCTAAGCTCACAGTGAGTGCGACGAAGCCCTTGGTGCGGCCGGAGATGGACCGGAGCGACGACGGCGTTGAAAGGGATCTCCGGCGACGGCGGTTCGGGCGAGGTCGTTGCGGTGGACTCGGGCGTTGCGAGCGCGCGGGGCTCGGTTTGCTCGATGGAGTGGACAGCGGCGGAGCTCCTGGACACGATGAGAGGACGCACGGGCGGCGGGGAGCACGACTACGACGAAGGCACGGCGATGGTGGCGTCGGTCATGGCGGGGGAGCG
>NW_021169019.1:0-1024 GCF_002162155.2 Triticum dicoccoides
ATAAGGAAATAAATAATAACTTTATTATTGCCTCTAGGGCATATTTCCTTCAGTCTCCCACTTGCACTAGAGTCAATAATCTAGATTACACTGTAATGATTCTAACACCCATGGAGCCTTGGTGCTGATCATGTTTTGCTCGTGGAAGAGGCTTAGTCAACGGGTCTGCAACATTCAGATCCGTATGTATCTTGCAAATCTCTATGTCTCCCACCTGGACTAGATCCCGGATGGAGTTGAAGCGTCTCTTGATGTGTTTGGTCCTTTTGTGAAATCTGGATTCCTTTGCCAAGGCAATTGCACCAGTATTGTCACAAAAGATTTTCATTGGACCCGATGCACTAGGTATGACACCTAGATCGGATATGAACTCCTTCATCCAGACTCCTTCATTTGCTGCTTCCGAAGCAGCTATGTATTCCGCTTCACATGTAGATCCCGCTATGACGCTTTGTTTAGAACTACACCAACTGACAGCTCCACCGTTTAATGTAAACACATATCCGGTTTGCGATTTAGAATCGTCCGGATCAGTGTCAAAGCTTGCATCAACGTAACCTTTTACGATGAGCTCTTTGTCACCTTCATATACGAGAAACATATCCTTAGTCCTTTTCAGGTATTTCAGGATGTTCTTGACCGCTGTCCAGTGATCCACTCCTGGATTACTTTGGTACCTCCCTGCTAAACTTATAGCAAGGCATACATCAGGTCTGGTACACAGCATTGCATACATGATAGATCCTATGGCTGATGCATAGGGAACATCTTTCATATTCTCTCTATCTTCTGCAGTGGTCGGGCATTGAGTCTTACTCAATTTCACACCTTGTAACACAGGCAAGAACCCTTTCTTCGCTTGATCCATTTTGAACTTCTTCAAAATTTTGTCAAGGTATGTGCTTTGTGAAAGTCCAATTAAGCGTTTTGATCTATCTCTATGGATCTTAATGCCTAATATGTAAGCAGCTTCACCGAGGTCTTTCATTGAAAAACTTTTATTCAAGTATCCCTTTATGCTATC
>NW_021169020.1:0-1328 GCF_002162155.2 Triticum dicoccoides
TATGACTTGTATGTTGGGTCGTGAGACCCGTACCTTTGTGTATGTCATGTATGGCTCTCTGAGCCTTAAATAAAGTACTTGTGTCATAGAGTCATGTTGTGATGCTTCGTTGTATTTGCACATATCGAGCATATTGTGTGTATGATTGAAATGCTTGGTATGTGTGGGATCTGACTATCTAGTTGTTTATCTTTAGTAGCCTCTCTTACCGGGAAATGTCTCCTAGTGTTACCGCTGAGCCATGGTAGCTTGCTACTGCTCTGGAACACTTAGGCTGGCCGGCATGTGTCCTTCTTCGTTCCGGTGTCTGTCCCTTCGGGGAAATGTCACGCTTTGAGTACCGGAGTCCTGTTAGCCCGCTACAGCCCGGTTTACCGGAGTCCTGCTAGCCCAGTGCTACAGCCTGGACCCACTTGCTGATGACCGACACGTTCGAAGCTGGGTCATGAATGCCTGTCCCTGTAAGTCTGTGCCACTTTGGGTTTACGACTAGTCATGTCAGCCCGGGCTCTTTATCATATGGATGCTAGCGACACTATCATATACGTGAGCCAAAAGGCGCAAACGGTCCCGGGCAAAGGTAAGGCGACACCCGTGAGGATACCGTGCGTGAGGCCGCAAAGTGATATGAGGTGTTACCGGCTAGATCGATGTGACATCGAGTCGGGGTCCTGACAGCGTTGGCATCAAAGCCGGACTGCCTGTAGGTTCTCCAAGCCAAACTGGTCGATGTTGAGTCTAGAAATTCTTTAGTTATATGTAGGGGAATTGTTTGTGGGATGGAACGTAAGGCTCTTTTTACTCCTTTATCTTATGACATTCTGATCTGAGTCAGTCCATTCTTCCACCAGGGGTTAAGGAATTAGGACCTATTCTCTCTATTAGGATCACGTGTTACTAATCAGTAGTACCTTATAAGTTTGATGGATACAAGCCTAGTTCAGTTCTACTACCACATTATGTTGTTAGAATGGATTCAGAACCTTGTTATGATGATGATGAGTGTGTGTGTAATCCTTTGTCAAATGTCTCAAAATCCTTCTTGAGCATTTACAGCTGTTATGCTGCCGAAATTTTGCTAGAAATTCTAATGCCCTTGCATTATGATTGTGCTTTCAGATGGCCACTCGCGACCTCAATCAAGTGGTTCGCCTGACTCGATGCCTAGATGTACCCGGCCATACTGCCAAGTTGGTCAGGGTAATGACTGAGGCTGGATACCGCTGGTATCCTGAGTACACGGTCGAAGAGCAATTCCGAGACTTTAATCAAAGCCAGTATCTCTGCACTGTCAGGATATTTCCATCCTATCCTGGATCCACCGAGCC
>NW_021169021.1:0-2345 GCF_002162155.2 Triticum dicoccoides
AGAAAATAAATAAAAAGGGCAATGCTACTATCTCTTTTTCCACACTTGCGCTTCAAAGTAGCACCTTGTTCTTCATGTAGTGAGTCTCATATATTGTGCTTCAAAGTAGCACCATGCTTTTCATATAGTGAGTCTCATAAGTTGTCTTTTTCATACTAGTGGGAATTTTTCATTATAGAACTTGGCTTGTATATTCCTACAATGGGCTTCCTCAAATACCCTAAGTCTTCATGAGCAAGCAAGTTGGATGCACACCCACTAGTTTTCTTTTCTTGAGCATTCATAGCTCTAGTGCATCCGTTGCATGGCAATCCCTACTCCTCATGTTGACATCACTTGATGGGCATCTCCATAGCCCGTTGGTTATCCTCGTCAATGTGAGACTTTCTCCTTTTTTGTCTTCTCCACACAATCCCCATCATCATATTCTATTCCACCCATAGTGCTCTATCCATGGCTCACGCTCATGTATTGCGTGAAGGTTGAAAAAGTTTGGGATTATTTAAGTATGAAACAATTGCTTGGCTTGTCATCGGGGATATAGAAGTTGGGAACATCTTTATGTGACGAAAATGAAGCATATCCTAACTATATGATTTTGTAGGGATGAACATTCTTTTGCCATGCTATTTTGAGAAGACATGATTGCTTTGATTAGTATGCTTGAAGTATTATTATTTTTATGTCAATATGAACTTTTGTCTTGAATCTTTCGGATCTGAATATTCATACCACAATTAATAAGATTTACATTGAAATTATGCCAAAGTATCACTCCGCATCAAAAATTCTTTTTTATGATTTACCTACTCGAGGACGAGCAGGAATTAAGCTTGGGGATGCTTGATACATCTCCATCGTATCTATAATTTTTGATTGCTCCATGCTATATTATCTACTGTTTTAGGCAATATTGGGCTTTATTATCCACTTTTATATTATTTTTGGGACTAACCTATTAACCGGAGGCCCAGCCCAGATTTGTTGTTTTATGCCTATTTCAGTGTTTCGAGGAAAAGGAATATCAGACGGAGTCAAAATGGAACGAAATCAACTAGAGAAGTTATTTTTGGAAGGAAACCCACCTGCTGGACTTGGACCCCACGTGAGAAGATACGGGAGGTGCTCACGAGGGTGGGGGGCGCGCCCACCCCCCCACCCCCCCAGGCGCGCACCCTGCCTCGTGGGGCCCCCGTAGCTCCACCAACGTACTCCTTTCACCCATATATACCTACGTACCCTAAAAATTCCAGAACAGATATTAGATCGGGAGTTCCGCCGCCGCAAGCCTCTGTAGCCTCCAAAAACCAATCGGGACCCTGTTCCGGTACCCTGCCGGAGGGGGGAACCCTCACCTGTGGCCATCTTCATCATCCCGGCGCTCTCCATGACGAGGAGGGAGTAGTTCACCCTCGGGGCTGAGGGTATGTACCAGTAGCTATGTGTTTGATCTCTCTCTCTCTCTCTCTCTCCTGTTCTCTCTCGTGTTCTTCTGTGGCACGATCTTGATGTATCCCGAGCTTTGCTATTGTAGTTGGATCTTATGATGTTTCTCCCCCTCTACTCTCTTGTGATGAATTGAGTTTCCCCTTTGAAATTACCTTATCGGATTGAGTCTTTTATGACAACACTTGATGTATGTCTTGGTGATCAACTTGCGGGTTTCGTGACATTGGGAACCTATGCATAGGGGTTGGCACACGTTCTTGACTCTCCGGTAGAAACTTTGGGGCACTCTTTGAAGTACTTTTATGTTGGTTGGATGAATCTGAGATTGTGTGATGCATATCGTATAATCATGCCCACGGATACTTGAGGTGACAATGGAGTATCTAGGTGACATTAGGGTTTTGGTTGATTTGTGTCTTAAGGTGTTATTCTAGTACGAACTCTTTTATAGATTGATCCGACAGAATAACTTTGTGATGGTTTCGTACCCGACCATAATCTCTATGTTTGTTCTCCGCCATTAGTGTATTTGGAGTGACTCTTTGTTGCATGTTGAGGGATTGTTATATGATCTATCTATGTTATTATTGTTGAGAGAACTTGCACTTGTGAAAGTATGAACCCTAGGCCTTATTTCCTATCATTGCAATACCGTTTACGCTCACTTTTACCACTTGTTACCTTGCTGTTTTTATTATTTCAGATTACAAAAACCTATATCTACCATCCATATTGCACTTGTATCACCATCTCTTCGCCGAACTAGTGCACCTATACAATTTGCTATTGTATTGGGTGTGTTGGGGACACACGAGACTTTTTGTTATTTGGTTGCAGGGTTGTTTGAGAGAGACCATCTTCCTCCTACGCCTCTCGCGGATTGATAAACCTTAGGT